>NW_026698779.1:0-72041 GCF_030435755.1 Ochotona princeps | reverse complement strand
CACACAAACGAATGCTCCACATGCGGGTTTCACATGCCACCAACTCCACATTCACTGGCAACTTCAGCGCCACAGCCGTTTTCAGATAGCCCTCAATGCAAAGGCTCTAGATGCAAATATTGGTGTGAGAGCTAATTCAATCAAGGAAACACTGCATGTTGGTGAAGGGCATATTGAAGAAGGATGAGCCGAGTGGTTCTTGTGGGAGAACAACTCCATTTGGCTCACTAACTTCACACACCATCAGGCTTCCAAGCAGCTCTCAAGCAAACTCAGTTTTCACACTCTATGCTTAGTGCCCTTTGAGTGCCTTATCTAGGAATGACCCTCGTAGAGCATCCCACACAAACGAATGCTCCACATGCGGGTTTCACATGCCACCAACTTCACATTCACTGGCAACTTCAGCGCCACAGCCGTTTTCAGATAGCCCTCAATGCAAAGGCTCTAGACGCAAATATTGGTGTGAGAGCTAATTCAATCAAGGAAACACTGCATGTTGGTGAAGGGCATATTGAAGAAGGATCAGCCGAGTGGTTCTTGTGGGAGAACAACTCCATTTGGCTCACTAACTTCACACACCATCAGGCTTCCAAGCAGCTCTCAAGCAAACTCAGTTTTCACACTCTATGCTTAGTGCCCTTTGAGTGCATTATCTAGGAATGAACCAGGTAGAGCATCCCACACAAACGAATGCTCCACATGCGGGTTTCACATGCCACCAACTCCACATTCATTGGCAACTTCAGCGCCACAGCCGTTTTCAGATAGCCCTCAATGCAAAGGCTCTAGACGCAAATATTGGTGTGAGAGCTAATTCAATCAAGGAAACACTGCATGTTGGTGAAGGGCATATTGAAGAAGGATCAGCTGAGTGGTTCTTGTGGGAGAACAACTCCATTTGGCTCACTAACTTCACACACCATCAGGCTTCCAAGCAGCTCTCAAGGAAACTCAGTTTTCACACTCTATGCTTAGTGCCCTTTGAGTGCCTAGGACTGAAATGAAACTTGGTGAGCATCCCACACAAACGAATGCTCCACATGCGGGTTTCACATGCCACCAACTCCACATTCACTGGCAACTTCAGCGCCACAGCCGTTTTCAGATAGCCCTCAATGCAAAGGCTCTAGATGCAAATATTGGTGTGAGAGCTAATTCAATCAAGGAAACACTGCATGTTGGTGAAGGGCATATTGAAGAAGGATCAGCCGAGTGGTTCTTGTGGGAGAACAACTCCATTTGGCTCACTAACTTCACACACCATCAGGCTTCCAAGCAGCTCTCAAGCAAACTCAGTTTTCACACTCTATGCTTAGTGCCCTTTGAGTGCCTTATCTAGGAATGAACCTGGTAGAGCATCCCACACAAACGAATGCTCCACATGCGGGTTTCACATGCCACCAACTTCACATTCACTGGCAACTTCAGCGCCACAGCCATTTTCAGATAGCCCTCAATGCAAAGGCTCTAGACGCAAATATTGGTGTGAGAGCTAATTCAATCCAGGAAACACTGCATGTTGGTGAAGGGCATATTGAAGAAGGATCAGCCGAGTGGTTCTTGTGGCAGAACAACTCCATTTGGCTCACTAACTTCACACACCATCAGGCTTCCAAGCAGCTCTCAAGCAAGCTCAGTTTTCACACTCTATGCTTAGTGCCCTTTGAGTGCCTTATCTAGGAATGAACCTGGTAGAGCATCCCACACAAACGAATGCTCCACATGCGGGTTTCACATGCCACCAACTCCACATTCACAGGCAACTTCAGCGCCACAGCCGTTTTCAGATAGCCCTCAATGCAAAGGCTCTAGACGCAAATATTGGTGTGAGAGCTAATTCAATCAAGGAAACACTGCATGTTGGTGAAGGGCATATTGAAGAAGGATCAGCCGAGTGGTTCTTGTGGGAGAACAACTCCATTTGGCTCACTAACTTCACACACCATCAGGCTTCCAAGCAGCTCTCAAAGAAACTCAGTTTTCACACTCTATGCTTAGTGCCCTTTGAGTGCATTATCTAGGAATGAACCTGGTAGAGCATCCCACACAAACGAATGCTCCACATGCGGGTTTCACATGCCACCAACTCCACATTCACAGGCAACTTCAGCGCCACAGCCGTTTTCAGATAGCCCTCAATGCAAAGGCTCTAGACGCAAATATTGGTGTGAGAGCTAATTCAATCAAGGAAACACTGCATGTTGGTGAAGGGCATATTGAAGAAGGATCAGCCGAGTGGTTCTTGTGGGAGAACAACTCCATTTGGCTCACTAACTTCACACACCATCAGGCTTCCAAGCAGCTCTCAAGGAAACTCAGTTTTCACACTCTATGCTTAGTGCCCTTTGAGTGCCTAGGACTGAAATGAAACTTGGTGAGCATCCCACACAAACGAATGCTCCACATGCGGGTTTCACATGCCACCAACTTCACATTCACAGGCAACTTCAGCGCCACAGCCGTTTTCAGATAGCCCTCAATGCAAAGGCTCTAGACGCAAATATTGGTGTGAGAGCTAATTCAATAAAGGAAACACTGCATGTTGGTGAAGGGCATATTGAAGAAGGATCAGCCGAGTGGTTCTTGTGGGAGAACAACTCCATTTGGCTCACTAACTTCACACACCATCAGGCTTCCAAGCAGCTCTCAAGCAAACTCAGTTTTCACACTCTATGCTTAGTGCCCTTTGAGTGCCTTATCTAGGAATGAACCTGGTAGAGCATCCCACACAAACGAATGCTCCACATGCGGGTTTCACATGCCACTAACTCCACATTCACAGGCAACTTCAGCGCCACAGCCGTTTTCAGATAGCCCTCAATGCAAAGGCTCTAGACGCAAATATTGGTGTGAGAGCTAATTCAATCAAGGAAACACTGCATGTTGGTGAAGGGCATATTGAAGAAGGATCAGCCGAGTGGTTCTTGTGGGAGAACAACTCCATTTGGCTCACTAACTTCACACACCATCAGGCTTCCAAGTAGCTCTTAAGGAAACTCAGTTTTCACACTCTTTGCTTAGTGCCCTTTGAGTGCCTAGGACTGAAATGAAACTTGGTGAGCATCCCACACAAACGAATGCTCCACATGCGGGTTTCACATGCCACCAACTCCACATTCACTGGCAACTTCAGCGCCACAGCCGTTTTCAGATAGCCCTCAATGCAAAGGCTCTAGACGCAAATATTGGTGTGAGAGCTAATTTAATCAAGGAAACACTGCATGTTGGTGAAGGGCATATTGAAGAAGGATCAGCCGAGTGGTTCTTGTGGGAGAACAACTCCATTTGGCTAACTAACTTCACACACCATCAGGCTTCCAAGCAGCTCTCAAGGAAGCTCAGTTTTCACACTCTAGGCTTAGTGCCCTTTGAGTGCATTATCTAGGAATGAACCTGGTAGAGCATCCCACACAAACGAATGCTCCACATGCGGGTTTCACATGCCACCAACTCGACATTCATAGGCAACTTCAACGCCACAGCCGTTTTCAGATAGCCCTCAATGCAAAGGCTCTAGACGCAAATATTGGTGTGAGAGCTAATTCAATCAAGGAAACACTGCATGTTGCTGAAGGGCATATTGAAGAAGGATCAGCCGAGTGGTTCTTGTGGGAGAACAACTCCATTTGGCTCACTAACTTCACACACCATCAGGCTTCCAAGCAGCTCTCAAGCAAACTCAGTTTTCACACTCTATGCTTAGTGCCCTTTGAGTGCCTAGGACTGAAATGAAGCTTGGTGAGCATCCCACACAAACGAATGCTCCACATGCGGGTTTCACATGCCACCAACTCCACATTCACAGGCAACTTCAGCGCCACAGCCGTTTTCAGATAACCCTCAATGCAAAGGCTCTAGACGCAAATATTGGTGTGAGAGCTAATTCAATCAAGGAAACACTGCATGTTGGTGAAGGGCATATTGAAGAAGGATCAGCCGAGTGGTTCTTGTGGGAAAACAACTCCATTTGGCTCACTAACTTCACACACCATCAGGCTTCCAAGCAGCTCTCAAGGAAACTCAGTTTTCACACTCTATGCTTAGTGCCCTTTGAGTGCCTAGGACTGAAATGAAACTTGGTGAGCATCCCACACAAACGAATGCTCCACATGCGGGTTTCACATGCCACCAACTCCACATTCACAGGCAACTTCAGCGCCACAGCCGTTTTCAGATAGCCCTCAATGCAAAGGCTCTAGACGCAAATATTGGTGTGAGAGCTAATTCAATCAAGGAAACACTGCATGTTGGTGAAGGGCATATTGAAGAAGGATCAGCCGAGTGGTTCTTGTGGCAGAACAACTCCATTTGGCTCACTAACTTCACACACCATCAGGCTTCCAAGCAGCTCTCAAGGAAACTCAGTTTTCACACTCTATGCTTAGTGCCCTTTGAGTGCATTATCTAGGAATGAACCTGGTAGAGCATCCCACACAAACGAATGCTCCACATGTGGGTTTCACATGCCACCAACTCCACATTCACAGGCAACTTCAGCGCCACAGCCGTTTTCAGATAGCCCTCAATGCAAAGGCTCTAGATGCAAATATTGGTGTGAGAGCTATTCAATCAAGGAAACACTGCATGTTGGTGAAGGGCATATTGAAGAAGGATCAGCCGAGTGGTTCTTGTGGCAGAACAACTCCATTTGGCTCACTAACTTCACACACCATCAGGCTTCCAAGCAGCTCTCAAGGAAACTCAGTTTTCACACTCTATGCTTAGTGCCCTTTGAGTGCCTAGGACTGAAATAAAGCTTGGTGAGCATCCCACACAAACGAATGCTCCACATGCGGGTTTCACATGCCACCAACTCCACATTCACAGGCAACTTCAGCGCCACAGCCGTTTTCAGATAGCCCTCAATGCAAAGGCTCTAGACGCAAATATTGGTGTGAGAGCTAATTCAATCAAGGAAACACTGCATGTTGGTGAAGGGCATATTGAAGAAGGATCAGCCGAGTGGTTCTTGTTTCAGAACGACTCCATTTGGCTCACTAACTTCACACACCATCAGGCTTCCAAGCAGCTCTCAAGGAAACTCAGTTTTCACACTCTAGGCTTAGTGCCCTTTGAGTGCCTAGGACTGAAATAAAGCTTGGTGAGCATCCCACACAAACGAATGCTCCACATGCGGGTTTCACATGCCACCAATTCCACATTCACAGGCAACTTCAGCGCCACAGCCGTTTTCAGATAGCCCTCAATGCAAAGGCTCTAGACGCAAATATTGGTGTGAGAGCTAATTCAATCAAGGAAACACTGCATGTTGGTGAAGGGCATATTGAAGAAGGATCAGCCGAGTGGTTCTTGTGGCAGAACAACTCCATTTGGCTCACTAACTTCACACACCATCAGGCTTCCAAGCAGCTCTCAAGGAAACTCAGTTTTCACACTCTATGCTTAGTTCCCTTTGAGTGCCTTATCTAGGAATGAACCTGGTAGAGCATCCCACAAAAACGAATGCTCCACATGCGGGTTTCACATGCCACTAACTCCACATTCACAGGCAACTTCAGCGAGACAGCCGTTTTCAGATAGCCCTCAATGCAAAGGCTCTAGTAGCAAATATTGGTGTGAGAGCTAATTCAATCAAGGAAACACTGCATGTTGGTGAAGGGCATATTGAAGAAGGATCAGCCGAGTGGTTCTTGTGGGAGAACAACTCCATTTGGCTCACTAACTTCACACACCATCAGGCTTCCAAGCAGCTCTCAAGCAAACTCAGTTTTTACACTCTATGCTTAGTGCCCTTTGAGTACCTAGGACTGAAATGAAACTTGGTGAGCATCCCACACAAACGAATGCTCCACATGCGGGTTTCACATGCCACCAACTCCACATTCACAGGCAACTTCAGCGCCACAGCCGTTTTCAGATAGCCCTCAATGCAAAGGCTCTAGACGCAAATATTGGTGTGAGAGCTAATTCAATCAAGGAAACACTGCATGTTGGTGAAGGGCATATTGAAGAAGGATCAGCCGAGTGGTTCTTGTGGGAGAACAACTCCATTTGGCTCACTAACTTCACACACCATCAGGCTTCCAAGCAGCTCTCAAGGAAACTCAGTTTTCACACTCTAGGCTTAGTGCCCTTTGAGTGCCTAGGACTGAAATGAAACCTGGTAGAGCATCCCACACAAACGAATGCTCCACATGCGGGTTTCACATGCCACTAACTCCACATTCACAGGCAACTTCAGCGCCACAGCCATTTTCAGATAGCCCTCAATGCAAAGGCTCTAGACGCAAATATTGGTGTGAGAGCTAATTCAATCAAGGAAACACTGCTTGTTGGTGAAGGGCATATTGAAGAAGGATCAGCCGAGTGGTTCTTGTGGGAGAACAACTCCATTTGGCTCACTAACTTCACACACCATCAGGCTTCCAAGCAGCTCTCAAGGAAACTCAGTTTTTACACTCTAGGCTTAGTGCCCTTTGAGTGCCTAGGACTGAAATGAAACTTGGTGAGCATCCCACACAAACGAATGCTCCACATGCGGGTTTCACATGCCACCAACTCCACATTCACAGGCAACTTCAGCGCCACAGCCGTTTTCAGATAGCCCTCAATGCAAAGGCTCTAGACGCAAATATTGGTGTGAGAGCTAATTCAATCAAGGAAACACTGCATGTTGGTGAAGGGCATATTGAAGAAGGATCAGCCGAGTGGTTCTTGTGGGAGAACAACTCTATTTGGCTCACTAACTTCACACATCATCAGGCTTCCAAGCAGCTCTCAAGGAAACTCAGTTTTTACACTCTATGCTTAGTGCCCTTTGAGTGCCTAGGACTGAAATGAAACCTGGTAGAGCATCCCACACAAACGAATGCTCCACATGCGGGTTTCACATGCCACCAACTCCACATTCACAGGCAACTTCAGCGCCACAGCCGTTTTCAGATAGCCCTCAATGCAAAGGCTCTAGACGCAAATATTGGTGTGAGAGCTAATTCAATCAAGGAAACACTGCATGTTGGTGAAGGGCATATTGAAGAAGGATCAGCCGAGTGGTTCTTGTGGGAGAACAACTCCATTTGGCTCACTAACTTCACACACCATCAGGCTTCCAAGCAGCTCTCAAGGAAACTCAGTTTTCACACTCTAGGCTTAGTGCCCTTTGAGTGCCTAGGACTGAAATGAAACTTGGTGAGCATCCCACACAAACGAATGCTCCACATGCGGGTTTCACATGCCACCAACTCCACATTCACAGGCAACTTCAGCGCCCCCCAGTCGTTTTCAGATAGCCCTCAATGCAAAGGCTCTAGATGCAAATATTGGTGTGAGAGCTAATTCAATCAAGGAAACACTGCATGTTGGTGAAGGGCATATTGAAGAAGGATCAGCCGAGTGGTTCTTGTGGGAGAACAACTCCACTTGGCTCACTAACTTCACACACCATCAGGCTTCCAAGCAGCTCTCAAGGAAACTCAGTTTTCACACTCTAGGCTTAGTGCCCTTTGAGTGCCTAGGACTGAAATAAAGCTTGGTGAGCATCCGACACAAACGAATGCTCCACATGCGGGTTTCACATGCCACCAATTCCACATTCACTGGCAACTTCAGCGCCACAGCCGTTTTCAGATAGCCCTCAATGCAAAGGCTCTAGACGCAAATATTGGTGTGAGAGCTAATTCAATCAAGGAAACACTGCATGTTGGTGAAGGGCATATTGAAGAAGGATCAGCCGAGTGGTTCTTGTGGCAGAACAACTCCATTTGGCTCACTAACTTCACACACCATCAGGCTTCCAAGCAGCTCTCAAGGAAACTCAGTTTTTACACTCTATGCTTAGTGCCCTTTGAGTGCCTGGGACTGAAATGAAACTTGGTGAGCATCCCACACAAACGAATGCTCCACATGCGGGTTTCACATGCCACCAACTCCACATTCACAGGCAACTTCAGCGCCACAGCCGTTTTCAGATAGCCCTCAATGCAAAGGCTCTAGACGCAAATATTGGTGTGAGAGCTAATTCAATCAAGGAAACACTGCATGTTGGTGAAGGGCATATTGAAGAAGGATCAGCCGAGTGGTTCTTGTGGGAGAACAACTCCATTTGGCTCACTAACTTCACACACCATCAGGCTTCCAAGCAGCACTCAAGGAAACTCAGTTTTTACACTCTATGCTTAGTGCCCTTTGAGTGCCTAGGACTGAAATGAAACCTGGTAGAGCATCCCACACAAACGAATGCTCCACATGCGGGTTTCACATGCCACCAACTCCACATTCACAGGCAACTTCAGCGCCACAGCCGTTTTCAGATAGCCCTCAATGCAAAGGCTCTAGACGCAAATATTGGTGTGTAGAGCTAATTCAATCAAGGAAACACTGCATGTTGGTGAAGGGCATATTGAAGAAGGATCAGCCGAGTGGTTCTTGTGGGAGAACAACTCCATTTGGCTCACTAACTTCACACACCATCAGGCTTCCAAGCAGCTCTCAAGGAAACTCAGTTTTCACACTCTATGCTTAGTGCCCTTTGAGTGCCTAGGACTGAAATGAAACTTGGTGAGCATCCCACACAAACGAATGCTCCACATGCGGGTTTCACATGCCACCAACTCCACATTCACAGGCAACTTCAGCGCCACAGCCGTTTTCAGATAGCCCTCAATGCAAAGGCTCTAGACGCAAATATTGGTGTGAGAGCTAATTCAATCAAGGAAACACTGCATGTTGGTGAAGGGCATATTGAAGAAGGATCAGCCGAGTGGTTCTTGTGGGAGAACAACTCCATTTGGCTCACTAACTTCACACACCATCAGGCTTCCAAGCAGCTCTCAAGCAAACTCAGTTTTACACTCTATGCTTAGTGCCCTTTGAGTGCCTAGGACTGAAATGAAACTTGGTGAGCATCCCACACAAACGAATGCTCCACATGCGGGTTTCACATGCCACTAACTCCACATTCACAGGAAACTTCAGCGCCACAACCGTTTTCAGATAGCCCTCAATGCAAAGGCTCTAGACGCAAATATTGGTGTGAGAGCTAATTCAATCAAGGAAACACTGCATGTTGGTGAAGGGCATATTGAAGAAGGATCAGTCGAGTGGTTCTTGTGGGAGAACAACTCCATTTGGCTCACTAACTTCACACACCATCAGGCTTCCAAGCAGCTCACAAGGAAACTCAGTTTTCACACTCTATGCTTAGTGCCCTTTGAGTGCCTAGGACTGAAATGAAACTTGGTGAGCATCCCACACAAACGAATGCTCCACATGCGGGTTTCACATGCCACCAACTCCACATTCACAGGCAACTTCAGCGCCACAGCCGTTTTCAGATAGCCCTCAATGCAAAGGCTCTAGACGCAAATATTGGTGTGAGAGCTAATTCCATCAAGGAAACACTGCATGTTGGTGAAGGGCATATTGAAGAAGGATCAGCCGAGTGGTTCTTGTGGGAGAACAACTCCATTTGGCTCACTAACTTCACACACCATCAGGCTTACAAGCAGCTCTCAAGGAAACTCAGTTTTCACACTCTATGCTTAGTGCCCTTTGAGTGCCTAGGACTGAAATGAAACTTGGTGAGCATCCCACACAAACGAATGCTCCACATGCGGGTTTCACATGCCACTAACTCCACATTCACAGGCAACTTCAGCGCCACAGCCGTTTTCAGATAGCCCTCAATGCAAAGGCTCTAGACGCAAATATTGGTGTGAGAGCTAATTCAATCAAGGAAACACTGCATGTTGGTGAAGGGCATATTGAAGAAGGATCAGCCGAGTGGTTCTTGTGGGAGAACAACTCCATTTGGCTCACTAACTTCACACACCATCAGGCTTCCAAGCAGCTCTCAAGGAAACTCAGTTTTTACACTCTATGCTTAGTGCCCTTTGAGTGCCTAGGACTGAAATGAAACTTGGTGAGCATCCCACACAAACGAATGCTCCACATGCGGGTTTCACATGCCACTAACTCCACATTCACAGGCAACTTCAGCGCCACAGCCGTTTTCAGATAGCCCTCAATGCAAAGGCTCTAGACGCAAATATTGGTGTGAGAGCTAATTCAATCAAGGAAACAACTGCATGTTGGTGAAGGGCATATTGAAGAAGGATCAGTCGAGTGGTTCTTGTGGGAGAACAACTCCATTTGGCTCACTAACTTCACACACCATCAGGCTTCCAAGCAGCTCACAAGGAAACTCAGTTTTCACACTCTATGCTTAGTGCCCTTTGAAGTGCCTAGGACTGAAATGAAACTTGGTGAGCATCCCACACAAACGAATGCTCCACATGCGGGTTTCACAATGCCACCAACTCCACATTCACAGGCAACTTCAGCGCCACAGCCGTTTTCAGATAGCCCTCAATGCAAAGGCTCTAGACGCAAATATTGGTGTGAGAGCTAATTCAATCAAGGAAACACTGCATGTTGGTGAAGGGCATATTGAAGAAGGATCAGCCGAGTGGTTCTTGTGGGAGAACAACTCCATTTGGCTCACTAACTTCACACACCATCAGGCTTCCAAGCAGCTCTCAAGAAAACTCAGTTTTCACACTCTAGGCTTAGTGCCCTTTGAGTGCCTAGGACTGAAATGAAACTTGGTGAGCATCCCACACAAACGAATGCTCCACATGCGGGTTTCACATGCCACCAACTCCACATTCACAGGCAACTTCAGCGCCACAGCCGTTTTCAGATAGCCCTCAATGCAAAGGCTCTAGACGCAAATATTGGTGTGAGAGCTAATTTAATCAAGGAAACACTGCATGTTGGTGAAGGGCATATTGAAGAAGGATCAGCCGAGTGGTTCTTGTGGCAGAACAACTCCATTTGGCTCACTAACTTCACACACCATCAGGCTTCCAAGCAGCTCTCAAGGAAACTCAGTTTTCACACTCTATGCTTAGTGCCCTTTGAGTGCCTTATCTAGGAATGAAACTGGTAGAGCATCCCACACAAACGAATGCTCCACATGCGGGTTTCACATGCCACTAACTCCACATTCACAGGCAACTTCAGCGCCACAGCCGTTTTCAGATAGCCCTCAATGCAAAGGCTCTAGACGCAAATATTGGTGTGAGAGCTAATTCAATCAAGGAAACACTGCATGTTGGTGAAGGGCATATTGAAGAAGGATCAGCCGAGTGGTTCTTGTGGGAGAACAACTCTATTTGGCTCACTAACTTCACACACCATCAGGCTTCCAAGCAGCTCTCAAGGAAACTCAGTTTTCACACTCTATGCTTAGTGCCCTTTGAGTGCCTAGGACTCAAAGGAAACTTGGTGAGCATCCCACACAAACGAATGCTCCACATGCGGGTTTCACATGGCACCAACTCCACATTCACAGGCAACTTCAGCGCCACAGCCGTTTTCAGATAGCCCTCAATGCAAAGGCTCTAGACGCAAATATTGGTGTGAGAGCTAATTCAATCAAGGAAACACTGCTTGTTGGTGAAGGGCATATTGAAGAAGGATCAGCCGAGTGGTTCTTGTGGGAGAACAACTCCATTTGGCTCACTAACTTCACACACCATCAGGCTTCCAAGCAGCTCTCAAGGAAACTCAGTTTTCACACTCTATGCTTAGTGCCCTTTGAGTGCCTTATCTAGGAATGAACCTGGTAGAGCATCCCACACAAACGAATGCTCCACATGCGGGTTTCACATGCCACCAACTCCACATTCACAGGCAACTTCAGCGCCACAGCCGTTTTCAGATAGCCCTCAATGCAAAGGCTCTAGACGCAAATATTGGTGTGAGAGCTAATTCAATCAAGGAAACACTGCATGTTGGTGAAGGGCATATTGAAGAAGGATCAGCCGAGTGGTTCTTGTGGGAGAACAACTCCATTTGGCTCACTAACTTCACACACCATCAGGCTTCCAAGCAGCTCTCAAGGAAACTCAGTTTTCACACTCTAGGCTTAGTGCCCTTTGAGTGCCTAGGACTGAAATGAAACTTGGTGAGCATCCCACACAATCGAATGCTCCACATGCGGGTTTCACATGCCACCAAAACCACATTCACAGGCAACTTCAGCGCCACAGCCGTTTTCAGATAGCCCACAATACAAAGGCTCTAGATGCAAATATTGGTGTGAGAGCTAATTCAATCAAGGAAACACTGCATGTTGGTGAAGGGCATATTAAAGAAGGATCAGCCGAGTGGTTCTTGTGGGAGAACAACTCCATTTGGCTCACTAACTTCACAAACCATCAGGCTTCAAGCAGCTCTCAAGGAAACTCAGTTTTCACACTCTATGCTTAGTGCCCTTTGAGTGCATTATCTAGGAATGAACCTGTAGAGCATCCCACACAAACGAATGCTCCACATGCGGGTTTCACATGCCACTAACTCCACATTCACAGGCAACTTCAGCGCCACAGCCGTTTTCAGATAGCCCTCAATGCAAAGGCTCTAGACGCAAATATTGGTGTGAGAGCTAATTCAATCAAGGAAACACTGCATGTTGGTGAAGGGCATATTGAAGAAAGATCAGCCGAGTGGTTCTTGTGGGAGAACAACTCCATTTGGCTCACTAACTTCACACACCATCAGGCTTCCAAGCAGTTCTCAAGGAAACTCAGTTTTCACACTCTATGCTTAGTGCCATTTGAGTGCCTTATCTAGGAATGAACCTGGTAGAGCATCCCACACAAACGAATGCTCCACATGCGTGTTTCACATGCCACCAACTCCACATTCACAGGCAACTTCAGCGCCACAGCCGTTTTCACATAGCCCTCAATGCAAAGGCTCTAGACGCAAATATTGGTGTGAGAGCTAATTCAATCAAGGAAACACTGCATGTTGGTGAAGGGCATATTGAAGAAGGATCAGCCGAGTGGTTCTTGTGGGAGAACAACTCCATTTGGCTCACTAACTTCACACACCAGCAGGATTCCAAGCAGCTCTCAAGCAAACTCAGTTTTCACACTCTATGCTTAGTGCCCTTTGAGTGCATTATCTAGGAATGAACCTGGTAGAGCATCCCACACAAACGAATGCTCCACATGCGGGTTTCACATGCCACCAACTCCACATTCACTGGCAGCTTCAGCGCCACAGCCGTTTTCAGATAGCCCTCAATGCAAAGGCTCTAGACGCAAATATTGGTGTGAGAGCTAATTCAATCAAGGAAACACTGCATGTTGCTGAAGGGCATATTGAAGAAGGATCAGCCGAGTGGTTCTTGTGGGAGAACAACTCCATTTGGCTCACTAACTTCACACACCATCAGGCTTCCAAGCAGCTCTCAAGGAAACTCAGTTTTCACACTCTATGCTTAGTGCCCTTTGAGTGCCTAGGACTGAAATGAAACTTGGTGAGCATCCCACACAAACGAATGCTCCACATGCGGGTTTCACATGCCACCAACTCCACATTCACAGGCAACTTCAGCGCCACAACCGTTTTCAGATAGCCCTCAATGCAAAGGCTCTAGACGCAAATATTGGTGTGAGAGCTAATTCAATCAAGGAAACACTGCATGTTGGTGAAGGGCATATTGAAGAAGGAACAGCCGAGTGGTTCTTGTGGGAGAACAACTCCATTTGGCTCACTAACTTCACACACCATCAGGCTTCCAAGCAGCTCTCAAGGAAACTCAGTTTTTCACACTCTATGCTTAGTGCCCTTTGAGTGCCTTATCTAGGAATGAACCTGGTAGAGCATCCCACAGAAACGAATGCTCCACATGCGGGTTTCACATGCCACCAATTCCACATTCACAGGCAACTTCAGCGCCACAGCCGTTTTCAGATAGCCCTCAATGCAAAGGCTCTAGACGCAAATATTGGTGTGAGAGTTAATTCAATCAAGGAAACACTGCATGTTGGTGAAGGGCATATTGAAGAAGGATCAGCCGAGTGGTTCTTGTGGAGAACAACTCCATTTGGCTCACTAACTTCACACATCATCAGGCTTCCAAGCAGCTCTCAAGCAAACTCAGTTTTCACACTCTATGCTTAGTGCCCTTTGAGTGCATTATCTAGGAATGAACCTGGTAGAGCATCCCACACAAACGAATGCTCCACATGCGGGTTTCACATGCCACTAACTCCACATTCACAGGCAACTTCAGCGCCACAGCCGTTTTCAGATAGCCCTCAATGCAAAGGCTCTAGACGCAAATATTGGTGTGAGAGCTAATTCAATCAAGGAAACACTGCATGTTGGTGAAGGGCATATTGAAGAAGGATCAGTCGAGTGGTTCTTGTGGGAGAACAACTCCATTTGGCTCACTAACTTCACACACCTTCAGGCTTCTAAGCAGCTCACAAGGAAACTCAGTTTTCACACTCTATGCTTAGTGCCCTTTGAGTGCCTAGGACTGAAATGAAACTTGGTGAGCATCCCACACAAACGAATGCTCCACATGCGGGTTTCACATGCCACCAACTCCACATTCACAGGCAACTTCAGCGCCACAGCCGTTTTCAGATAGCCCTCAATGCAAAGGCTCTAGACGCAAATATTGGTGTGAGAGCTAATTCAATCAAGGAAACACTGCATGTTGGTGAAGGGCATATTGAAGAAGGATCAGCCGAGTGGTTCTTGTGGCAGAACAACTCCATTTGGCTCACTAACTTCACACACCATCAGGCTTCCAAGCAGCTCTCAAGGAAACTCAGTTTTCACACTCTATGCTTAGTGCCCTTTGAGTGCCTTATCTAGGAATGAAACTGGTAGAGCATCCTACACAAACGAATGCTCCACATGCGGGTTTCACATGCCACCAACTCCACATTCACAGGCAACTTCAGCGCCACAGCCGTTTTCAGATAGCCCTCAATGCAAAGGCTCTAGACGCAAATATTGGTGTGAGAGCTAATTCAATCAAGGAAACACTGCATGTTGGTGAAGGGCATATTGAAGAAGGATCAGCCGAGTGGTTCTTGTGGGAGAACAACTCTATTTGGCTCACTAACTTCACACACCATCAGGCTTCCAAGCAGCTCTCAAGGAAACTCAGTTTTCACACTCTATGCTTAGTGCCCTTTGAGTGCCTAGGACTCAAAGGAAACTTGGTGAGCATCCCACACAAACGAATGCTCCACATGCGGGTTTCACATGGCACCAACTCCACATTCACAGGCAACTTCAGCGCCACAGCCGTTTTCAGATAGCCCTCAATGCAAAGGCTCTAGACGCAAATATTGGTGTGAGAGCTAATTCAATCAAGGAAACACTGCTTGTTGCTGAAGGGCATATTGAAGAAGGATCAGCCGAGTGGTTCTTGTGGGAGAACAACTCCATTTGGCTCACTAACTTCACACACCATCAGGCTTCCAAGCAGCTCTCAAGGAAACTCAGTTTTCACACTCTATGCTTAGTGCCCTTTGAGTGCCTTATCTAGGAATGAACCTGGTAGAGCATCCCACACAAACGAATGCTCCACATGCGGGTTTCACATGCCACCAACTCCACATTCACAGGCAACTTCAGCGCCACAGCCGTTTTCAGATAGCCCTCAATGCAAAGGCTCTAGACGCAAATATTGGTGTGAGAGCTAATTCAATCAAGGAAACACTGCATGTTGGTGAAGGGCATATTGAAGAAGGATCAGCCGAGTGGTTCTTGTGGGAGAACAACTCCATTTGGCTCACTAACTTCACACACCATCAGGCTTCCATGCAGCTCTCAAGGAAACTCAGTTTTCACACTCTAGGCTTAGTGCCCTTTGAGTGCCTAGGACTGAAATGAAACTTGGTGAGCATCCCACACAATCGAATGCTCCACATGCGGGTTTCACATGCCACCAAAACCACATTCACAGGCAACTTCAGCGCCACAGCCGTTTTCAGATAGCCCACAATACAAAGGCTCTAGATGCAAATATTGGTGTGAGAGCTAATTCAATCAAGGAAACACTGCATGTTGGTGAAGGGCATATTAAAGAAGGATCAGCCGAGTGGTTCTTGTGGGAGAACAACTCCATTTGGCTCACTAACTTCACACACCATCAGGCTTCCAAGCAGCTCTCAAGGAAACTCAGTTTTCACACTCTATGCTTAGTGCCCTTTGAGTGCATTATGTAGGAATGAACCTGGTAGAGCATCCCACACAAACGAATGCTCCACATGCGGGTTTCACATGCCACTAACTCCACATTCACAGGCAACTTCAGCGCCACAGCCGTTTTCAGATAGCCCTCAATGCAAAGGCTCTAGACGCAAATATTGGTGTGAGAGCTAATTCAATCAAGGAAACACTGCATGTTGGTGAAGGGCATATTGAAGAAGGATCAGCCGAGTGGTTCTTGTGGGAGAACAACTCTATTTGGCTCACTAACTTCACACACCATCAGGCTTCCAAGCAGCTCTCAAGGAAACTCAGTTTTCACACTCTATGCTTAGTGCCCTTTGAGTGCCTAGGACTCAAAGGAAACTTGGTGAGCATCCCACACAAACGAATGCTCCACATGCGGGTTTCACATGGCACCAACTCCACATTCACAGGCAACTTCAGCGCCACAGCCGTTTTCAGATAGCCCTCAATGCAAAGGCTCTAGACGCAAATATTGGTGTGAGAGCTAATTCAATCAAGGAAACACTGCTTGTTGGTGAAGGGCATATTGAAGAAGGATCAGCCGAGTGGTTCTTGTGGGAGAACAACTCCATTTGGCTCACTAACTTCACACACCATCAGGCTTCCAAGCAGCTCTCAAGGAAACTCAGTTTTCACACTCTATGCTTAGTGCCCTTTGAGTGCCTTATCTAGGAATGAACCTGGTAGAGCATCCCACACAAACGAATGCTCCACATGCGGGTTTCACATGCCACCAACTCCACATTCACAGGCAACTTCAGCGCCACAGCCGTTTTCAGATAGCCCTCAATGCAAAGGCTCTAGACGCAAATATTGGTGTGAGAGCTAATTCAATCAAGGAAACACTGCATGTTGGTGAAGGGCATATTGAAGAAGGATCAGCCGAGTGGTTCTTGTGGGAGAACAACTCCATTTGGCTCACTAACTTCACACACCATCAGGCTTCCAAGCAGCTCTCAAGGAAACTCAGTTTTCACACTCTAGGCTTAGTGCCCTTTGAGTGCCTAGGACTGAAATGAAACTTGGTGAGCATCCCACACAATCGAATGCTCCACATGCGGGTTTCACATGCCACCAAAACCACATTCACAGGCAACTTCAGCGCCACAGCCGTTTTCAGATAGCCCACAATACAAAGGCTCTAGATGCAAATATTGGTGTGAGAGCTAATTCAATCAAGGAAACACTGCATGTTGGTGAAGGGCATATTAAAGAAGGATCAGCCGAGTGGTTCTTGTGGGAGAACAACTCCATTTGGCTCACTAACTTCACAAACCATCAGGCTTCCAAGCAGCTCTCAAGGAAACTCAGTTTTCACACTCTATGCTTAGTGCCCTTTGAGTGCATTATGTAGGAATGAACCTGGTAGAGCATCCCACACAAACGAATGCTCCACATGCGGGTTTCACATGCCACTAACTCCACATTCACAGGCAACTTCAGCGCCACAGCCGTTTTCAGATAGCCCTCAATGCAAAGGCTCTAGACGCAAATATTGGTGTGAGAGCTAATTCAATCAAGGAAACACTGCATGTTGGTGAAGGGCATATTGAAGAAAGATCAGCCGAGTGGTTCTTGTGGGAGAACAACTCCATTTGGCTCACTAACTTCACACACCATCAGGCTTCCAAGCAGTTCTCAAGCAAACTCAGTTTTCACACTCTATGCTTAGTGCCATTTGAGTGCCTTATCTAGGAATGAACCTGGTAGAGCATCCCACACAAACGAATGCTCCACATGCGTGTTTCACATGCCACCAACTCCACATTCACAGGCAACTTCAGCGCCACAGCCGTTTTCACATAGCCCTCAATGCAAAGGCTCTAGACGCAAATATTGGTGTGAGAGCTAATTCAATCAAGGAAACACTGCATGTTGGTGAAGGGCATATTGAAGAAGGATCAGCCGAGTGGTTCTTGTGGGAGAACAACTCCATTTGGCTCACTAACTTCACACACCAGCAGGATTCCAAGCAGCTCTCAAGCAAACTCAGTTTTCACACTCTATGCTTAGTGCCCTTTGAGTGCATTATCTAGGAATGAACCTGGTAGAGCATCCCACACAAACGAATGCTCCACATGCGGGTTTCACATGCCACCAACTCCACATTCACTGGCAGCTTCAGCGCCACAGCCGTTTTCAGATAGCCCTCAATGCAAAGGCTCTAGACGCAAATATTGGTGTGAGAGCTAATTCAATCAAGGAAACACTGCATGTTGCTGAAGGGCATATTGAAGAAGGATCAGCCGAGTGGTTCTTGTGGGAGAACAACTCCATTTGGCTCACTAACTTCACACACCATCAGGCTTCCAAGCAGCTCTCAAGGAAACTCAGTTTTCACACTCTATGCTTAGTGCCCTTTGAGTGCCTAGGACTGAAATGAAACTTGGTGAGCATCCCACACAAACGAATGCTCCACATGCGGGTTTCACATGCCACCAACTCCACATTCACAGGCAACTTCAGCGCCACAACCGTTTTCAGATAGCCCTCAATGCAAAGGCTCTAGACGCAAATATTGGTGTGAGAGCTAATTCAATCAAGGAAACACTGCATGTTGGTGAAGGGCATATTGAAGAAGGAACAGCCGAGGGGTTCTTGTGGGAGAACAACTCCATTTGGCTCACTAACTTCACACACCATCAGGCTTCCAAGCAGCTCTCAAGGAAACTCAGTTTTCACACTCTATGCTTAGTGCCCTTTGAGTGCCTTATCTAGGAATGAACCTGGTAGAGCATCCCACACAAACGAATGCTCCACATGCGGGTTTCACATGCCACCAACTCCACATTCACAGGCAACTTCAGCGCCACAGCCGTTTTCAGATAGCCCTCAATGCAAAGGCTCTAGACGCAAATATTGGTGTGAGAGTTAATTCAATCAAGGAAACACTGCATGTTGGTGAAGGGCATATTGAAGAAGGATCAGCCGAGTGGTTCTTGTGGGAGAACAACTCTATTTGGCTCACTAACTTCACACATCATCAGGCTTCCAAGCAGCTCTCAAGCAAACTCAGTTTTCACACTCTATGCTTAGTGCCCTTTGAGTGCATTATCTAGGAATGAACCTGGTAGAGCATCCCACACAAACGAATGCTCCACATGCGGGTTTCACATGCCACCAACTCCACATTCACTGGCAGCTTCAGCGCCACAGCCGTTTTCAGATAGCCTTCAATGCAAAGGCTCTAGACGCAAATATTGGTGTGAGAGCTAATTCAATCAAGGAAACACTGCATGTTGGTGAAGGGCATATTGAAGAAGGATCAGCCGAGTGGTTCTTGTGGCAGAACAACTCCAATTGGCTCACTAACTTCACACACCATCAGGCTTCCAAGCAGCTCTCAAGCAAACTCAGTTTTCACACTCTATGCTTAGTGCCCTTTGAGTGCATTACCTAGGACTGAAATGAAACTTGCTGAGCATCCCACACAAACGAATGCTCCACATGCGGGTTTCACATGCCACCAACTCCACATTCACAGGCAACTTCAGCGCCACAGCCGTTTTCAGATAGCCCTCAATGCAAAGGCTCTAGACGCAAATATTGGTGTGAGAGCTAATTCAATCAAGGAAACACTGCATGTTGTTGAAGGGCATATTGAAGAAGGATCAGCCGAGTGGTTCTTGTGGGAGAACAGCTCCATTTGGCTCACTAACTTCACACACCATCAGGCTTCCAAGCAGCTCTCAAGGAAACTCAGTTTTCACACTCTATGCTTAGTGCCCTTTGAGTGCCTTATCTAGGAATGAACCTGGTAGAGCATCCCACACAAACGAATGCTCCACATGCGGGTTTCACATGCCACCAACTCCACATTCACAGGCAACTTCAGCGCCACAGCCGTTTTCAGATAGCCCTCAATGCAAAGGCTCTAGACGCAAATATTGGTGTGAGAGCTAATTCAATCAAGGAAATACTGCATGTTGGTGAAGGGCATATTGAAGAAGGATCAGCCGAGTGGTTCTTGTGGGAGAACAACTCCATTTGGCTCACTAACTTCACACACCATCAGGCTTCCAAGCAGCTCTCAAGGAAACTCAGTTTTCACACTCTATGCTTAGTGCCCTTTGAGTGCCTTATTTAGGAATGAACCTGGTAGAGCATCCCACACAAACGAATGCTCCACATGCGGGTTTCACATGCCACTAACTCCACATTCACAGGCAACTTCAGCGCCACAGCCGTTTTCAGATAGCCCTCAATGCAAAGGCTCTAGACGCAAATATTGGTGTGAGAGCTAATTCAATCAAGGAAACACTGCATGTTGGTGAAGGGCATATTGAAGAAGGATCAGCCGAGTGGTTCTTGTGGGAGAACAACTCCATTTGGCTCACTAACTTCACACACCATCAGGCTTCCAAGCAGCTCTCAAGGAAACTCAGTTTTCACACTCTATGCTTAGTGCCCTTTGAGTGCCTAGGACTGAAATGAAGCTTGGTGAGCATCCCACACAAACGAATGCTCCACATGCGGGTTTCACATGCCACCAACTCCACATTCACAGGCAACTTCAGCGCCACAGGCGTTTTCAGATAGCCCTCAATACAAAGGCTTTAGGCGCAAATATTGTTGTGAGAGCTAATTCAATCAAGGAAACACTGCATGTTGGTGAAGGGCATATTGAAGAAGGATCAGCCGAGTGGTTCTTGGGGGAGAACAACTCCATTTGGCTCACTAACTTCACACACCATCAGGCTTCCAAGCAGCTCTCAAGGAAACTCAGTTTTCACACTCTATGCTTAGTGCCCTTTGAGTGCCTTATTTAGGAATGAACCTGGTAGAGCATCCCACACAAACGAATGCTCCACTTGCGGGTTTCACATGCCACTAACTCCACATTCACAGGCAACTTCAGCGCCACAGCCGTTTTCAGATAGCCCTCAATGCAAATGCTCTAGACGCAAATATTGGTGTGAGAGCTAATTCAATCAAGGAAACACTGCATGTTGGTGAAGGGCATATTGAAGAAGGATCAGCCGAGTGGTTCTTGTGGGAGAACAACTCCATTTGGCTCACTAACTTCACACACCATCAGGCTTCCAAGCAGCTCTCAAAGAAACTCAGTTTTCACACTCTATGCTTAGTGCCCTTTAAGTGCCTAGGACTGAAATGAACCTTGGTGAGCATCCCACACAAACGAATGCTCCACATGCGGGTTTCACATGCCACCAACTCCACATTCACAGGCAACTTCAGCGCCACAGCCTTTTTCAGATAGCCCTCAATGCAAAGGCTCTAGACGCAAATATTGGTGTGAGAGCTAATTCAATCAAGGAAACACTGCATGTTGGTGAAGGGCATATTGAAGAAAGATCAGCCGAGTGGTTCTTGTGGGAGAACAACTCCATTTGGCTCACTAACTTCACACACCATCAGGCTTCCAAGCAGTTCTCAAGCAAACTCAGTTTTCGCACTCTATGCTTAGTGCCCTTTGAGTGCCTTATCTAGGAATGAACCTGGTAGAGCATCCCACACAAACGAATGCTCCACATGCGTGTTTCACATGCCACCAACTCCACATTCACAGGCAACTTCAGCGCCACAGCCGTTTTCACATAGCCCTCAATGCAAAGGCTCTAGACGCAAATATTGGTGTGAGAGCTAATTCAATCAAGGAAACACTGCATGTTGGTGAAGGGCATATTGAAGAAGGATCAGCCGAGTGGTTCTTGTGGGAGAACAACTCCATTTGGCTCACTAACTTCACACACCATCAGGCTTCCAAGCAGCTCTCAAGGAAACTCAGTTTTCACACTCTATGCTTAGTGCCCTTTGAGTGCCTTATCTAGGAATGAACCTGGTAGAGCATCCCACACAAACGAATGCTCCACATGCGGGTTTCACATGCCACCAACTCCACATTCACTGGCAGCTTCAGCGCCACAGCCGTTTTCAGATAGCCCTCAATGCAAAGGCTCTAGACGCAAATATTGGTGTGAGAGCTAATTCAATCAAGGAAACACTGCATGTTGGTGAAGGGCATATTGAAGAAGGATCAGCCGAGTGGTTCTTGTGGGAGAACAACTCCATTTGGCTGACTAACTTCACACACCATCAGGCTTCCAAGCAGCTCTCAAGGAAACTCAGTTTTCACACTCTATGCTTAGTGCCCTTTGAGTGCCTAGGACTGAAATGAATCTTGGTGAGCATCCCACACAAACGAATGATCCACATGCGGGTTTCAGATGCCACCAACTCCACATTCACAGGCAACTTCAGCGCCACAGCCGTTTTCAGATAGCCCTCAATGCAAAGGCTATAGACGCAAATATTGGTGTGAGAGCTAATTCAATCAAGGAAACACTGCACGTTGGTGAAGGGCATATTGAAGAAGGAACAGCCGAGTGGTTCTTGTGGGAGAACAACTCCATTTGGCTCACTAACTTCACACACCATCAGGCTTCCAAGCAGCTCTCAAGGAAACTCAGTTTTCACACTCTATGCTTAGTGCCCTTTGAGTGCCTTATCTAGGAATGAACCTGGTAGAGCATCTCACACAAACGAATGCTCCACATGTGGGTTTCAAATGCCACCAACTCCACATTCACAGGCAACTTCAGCGCCACAGCCGTTTTCAGATAGCCCTCAATGCAAAGGCTCTAGACGCAAATATTGGTGTGAGAGTTAATTCAATCAAGGAAACACTGCATGTTGGTGAAGGGCATATTGAAGAAGGATCAGCCGAGTGGTTCTTGTGGCAGAACAACTCCATTTGGCTCACTAACTTCACACACCATCAGGCTTCCAAGCAGCTCTCAAGGAAACTCAGTTTTCACACTCTATGCTTAGTGCCCTTTGAGTGCCTAGGACTGAAATGAAACTTGGTGAGCATCCCACACAAACGAATGCTCCACATGCGGGTTTCACATGCCACCAACTCCACATTCACAGGCAACTTCAGCGCCACAGCCGTTTTCAGATAGCCCTCAATGCAAAGGCTCTAGACGCAAATATTGGTGTGAGAGCTAATTCAATCAAGGAAACACTGCATGTTGGTGAAGGGCATATTGAAGAAGGATCATCCGAGTGGTTCTTGTGGGAGAACAACTCCATTTGGCTCACTAACTTCACACACCATCAGGCTTCCAAGCAGCTCTCAACTAAACTCAGTTTTCACACTCTATGCTTAGTGCCCTTTGAGTGCCTAGGACTGAAATGAAACTTGGTGAGCATCCCACACAAACGAATGCTCCACATGCGGGTTTCACATGCCACCAACTCCACATTCACTGGCAACTTCAGCGCCACAGCCGTTTTCAGATAGCCCTCAATGCAAAGGCTCTAGACGCAAATATTGGTGTGAGAGCTAATTCAATCAAGGAAACACTGCATGTTGGTGAAGGGCATATTGAAGAAGGATCAGCCGAGTGGTTCTTGTGGGAGAACAACTCCATTTGGCTCACTAACTTCACACACCATCAGGCTTCCAAGCAGCTCTCAAGGAAACTCAGTTTTCACACTCTATGCTTAGTGCCCTTTAAGTGCCTAGGACTGAAATGAAGCTTGGTGAGCATCCCACACAAACGAATGCTCCACATGCGGGTTTCACATGCCACCAACTCCACATTAACAGGCAACTTCAGTGCCACAGCCGTTTTCACATAGCCCTCAATGCAAAGGCTCTAGACGCAAATATTGGTGTGAGAGCTAATTCAATCAAGGAAACACTGCATGTTGGTGAAGGGCATATTGAAGAAGGATCAGCCGAGTGGTTCTTGTGGGAGAACAACTCCATTTGGCTCACTAACTTCACACACCATCAGGCTTCCAAGCAGTTCTCAAGCAAACTCAGTTTTCACACTCTATGCTTAGTGCCATTTGAGTGCCTTATCTAGGAATGAACCTGTTAGAGCATCCCACACAAACGAATGCTCCACATGCGGGTTTCACATGCCACCAACTCCACATTCACAGGCAACTTCAGCGCCACAGCCATTTTCAGATAGCCCTCAATGCAAATGCTCTAGACGCAAATATTGGTGTGAGAGCTAATTCAATCAAGGAAACACTGCATGTCGGTGAAGGGCATATTGAAGAAGGAACAGCCGAGTGGTTCTTTGGGAGAACAACTCCATTTGGCTCACTAACTTCACACACCATCAGGCTTCCAAGCAGCTCTCAAGCAAACTCAGTTTTCACACTCTATGCTTAGTGCCCTTTGAGTGCCTTATCTAGGAATGAACCTGGTAGAGCGTCCCACAGAAACGAATGCTCCACATGCGGGTTTCACATGCCACCAACTCCACATTCACAGGCAACTTCAGCGCCACAGCCGTTTTCAGATAGCCCTCAATGCAAAGGCTCTAGACGCAAATATTGGTGTGAGAGCTAATTCAATCAAGGAAACACTGCATGTTGGTGAAGGGCATATTGAAGAAGGATCAGCCGAGTGGTTCTTGTGGGAGAACAACTCCATTTGGCTCACTAACTTCACACACCATCAGGCTTCCAAGCAGCTCTCAAGGAAACTCAGTTTTCACACTCTATGCTTAGTGCCCTTTGAGTGCCTAGGATTGAAATGAAGCTTAGTAGAGCATCCCACACAAACGAATGCTCCACATGCGGGTTTCACATGCCACCAACTCCACATTCACAGGCAACTTCAGCGCCACAGCCATTTTCAGATAGCCCTCAATGCAAAGGCTCTAGACGCAAATATTGGTGTGAGAGCTAATTCAATCAAGGAAACACTGCATGTTGGTGAAGGGCATATTGAAGAAGGATCAGCCGAGTGGTTCTTGTGGGAGAACAACTCCATTTGGCTCACTAACTTCACACACCATCAGGCTTCCAAGCAGCTCTCAAGGAAACTCAGTTTTCACACTCTATGCTTAGTGCCCTTTGAGTGCCTAGGACTGAAATGAAACTTGGTGAGCATCCCACACAAACGAATGCTCCACATGCGGGTTTCACATGCCACCAACTCCACATTCACAGGCAACTTCAGCGCCACAGCCGTTTTCAGATAGCCCTCAATGCAAAGGCTCTAGACGCAAATATTGGTGTGAGAGCTAATTCAATCAAGGAAACACTGCATGTTGGTGAAGGGCATATTGAAGAAGGATCAGCCGAGTGGTTGTTGTGGGAGAACAACTCCATTTGGCTCCCTAACTTCACACACCATCAGGCTTCCAAGCAGCTCTCAAGCAAACTCAGTTTTCACACTCTATGCTTAGTGCCCTTTGAGTGCCTTATCTAGGAATGAACCTGGTAGAGCATCCCACACAAACGAATGCTCCACATGCGGGTTTCACATGCCACTAACTCCACATTCACAGGCAACTTCAGCGCCACAGCCGTTTTCAGATAGCCCTCAATGCAAAGGCTCTAGACGCAAATATTGGTGTGAGAGCTAATTCAATCAAGGAAACACTGCATGTTGGTGAAGGGCATATTGAAGAAGGATCAGCCGAGTGGTTCTTGTGGAAGAACAACTCCATTTGGCTCACTAACTTCACACACCATCAGGCTTCCAAGCAGCTCTCAAGGAAACTCAGTTTTCACACTCTATGCTTAGTGACCTTTGAGTGCCTAGGACTGAAATGAAACTTGGTGAGCATCCCACACAAACGAATGCTCCACATGCGGGTTTCACATTGACTAACTCCACATTCACAGGCAACTTCAGCGCCACAGCCGTTTTCAGATAGCCCTCAATGCAAAGGCTCTAGACGCAAATATTGGTGTGAGAGCTAATTCAATCAAGGAAACACTGCATGTTGGTGAAGGGCATATTGAAGAAGGATCAGCCGAGTGGTTCTTGTGGGATAACAACTCCATTTGGCTCACTAACTTCACACACCATCAGGCTTCCAAGCAGCTCTCAAGGAAGCTCAGTTTTCACACTCTATGCTTAGTGCCCTTTGAGTGCCTAGGTCTGAAATGAAACTTGGTGAGCATCCCACACAAACGAATGCTCCATATGCGTGTTTCACATGCCACCAACTCCACATTCACAGGCAACTTCAGCGCCACAGCCGTTTTCAGATAGCCCTCAATGCAAAGGCTCTAGACGCAAATATTGGTGTGAGAGCTAACTCAATCAAGGAAACACTGCATGTCTGTGAAGGGCATATTGAAGAAGGATCAGCCGAGTGGTTCTTGTTTCAGAACAACTCCATTTGGCTCACTAACTTCACACACCATTAGGCTTCCAAGCAGCTCTCAAGGAAACTCAGTTTTCACACTCTATGCTTAGTGCCCTTTGAGTGCATTATCTAGGAATGAACCTGGTAGAGCATCTCACACAAACGAATGCTCCACATGCGGGTTTCACATGCGACTAACTCCACATTCACAGGCAACTTCAGCGCCACAGCCGTTTTCAGATAGCCCTCAATGCAAAGGCTCTAGACGCAAATATTGGTGTGAGAGCTAATTCAATCAAGGAAACACTGCATGTTGATGAAGGGCATATTGAAGAAGGATCAGCCGAGTGGTTCTTGTGGCAGAACAACTCCATTTGGCTCACTAACTTCACACACCATCAGGCTTCCAAGCAGCTCTCAAGGAAACTCAGTTTTCACACTCTATGCTTAGTGCCCTTTGAGTGCCGAGGACTGAAATTAAGCGTGGTAGCGCATCCCACACAAACGAATGCTCCACATGCGGGTTTCACATGCCACCAACTCCACATTCACAGGCAACTTCAGCGCCACAGCCATTTTCAGATAGCCCTCAATGCAAAGGCTCTAGACGCAAATATTGGTGTGAGAGCTAATTCAATCAAGGAAACACTGCATGTTGGTGAAGGGCATATTGAAGAAGGATCAGCCGAGTGGTTCTTGTTTCAGAACAACTCCATTTGGCTCACTAACTTCACACACCATCAGGCTTCCAAGCAGCTCTCAAGCAAACTCAGTTTTCACACTCTATGCTTAGTGCCCTTTGAGTGCATTATCTAGGAATGAACCTGGTAGAGCATCCCACACAAACGAATGCTCCACATGCGGGTTTCACATGCCACCAACTCCACATTCACTGGCAGCTTCAGCGCCACAGCCGTTTTCAGATAGCCCTCAATGCAAAGGCTCTAGACGCAAATATTGGTGTGAGAGCTAATTCAATCAAGGAAACACTGCATGTTGGTGAAGGGCATATTGAAGAAGGATCAGCCGAGTGGTTCTTGTGGGATAACAACTCCATTTGGCTCACTAACTTCACACACCATCAGGCTTCCAAGCAGCTCTCAAGGAAGCTCACTTTTCACACTCTATGCTTAGTGCCCTTTGAGTGCCTAGGTCTGAAATGAAACTTGGTGAGCATCCCACACAAACGAATGCTCCACATGCGTGTTTCACATGCCACCAACTTCACATTCACAGGCAACTTCAGCGCCACAGCCGTTTTCAGATAGCCCTCAATGCAAAGGCTCTAGACGCAAATATTGGTGTGAGAGCTAACACTGCATGTTGGTGAAGGGCATATTGAAGAAGGATCAGCCGAGTGGTTCTTGTGGGAGAACAACTCCATTTGGCTCACTAACTTCACACACCATCAGGCTTCCAAGCAGCTCTCAAGCAAACTCAGTTTTCACACTCTATGCTTAGTGCCCTTTGAGTGCATTATCTAGGAATGAACCTGGTAGAGCATCCCACACAAACGAATGCTCCACATGCGGGTTTCACATGCCACCAACTCCACATTCGCTGGCAACTTCAGCACCACAGCCGTTTTCAGATAGCCCTCAATGCAAAGGCTGTAGACGCAAATATTGGTGTGAGAGCTAATTCAATCAAGGAAACACTGCATGTTGGTGAAGGGCATATTGAAGAAGGATCAGCCAAGTGGTTCTTGTGGCAGAACAACTCCATTTGGCTCTCTAACTTCACACACCATCAGGCTTCCAAGCAGCTCTCAAGCAAACTCAGATTTCACACTATATGCTTAGTGCCCTTTGAGTGCCTAGGACTGAAATTAAGCGTGGTAGCGCATCCCACACAAACGAATGCTCCACATGCGGGTTTCACATGCCACCAACTCCACATTCACAGGCAACTTCAGCGCCACAGCCATTTTCAGATAGCCCTCAATGCAAAGGCTCTAGACGCAAATATTGGTGTGAGAGCTAATTCAATCAAGGAAACACTGCATGTTGGTGAAGGGCATATTGAAGAAGGATCAGCCGAGTGGTTCTTGTTTCAGAACAACTCCATTTGGCTCACTAACTTCACACACCATCAGGCTTCCAAGCAGCTCTCAAGGAAACTCAGTTTTCACACTCTATGCTTAGTGCCCTTTGAGTGCATTATCTAGGAATGAACCTGGTAGAGCATCCCACACAAACGAATGCTCCACATGCGGGTTTCACATGCCACCAACTCCACATTCACTGGCAGCTTCAGCGCCACAGCCGTTTTCAGATAGCCCTCAATGCAAAGGCTCTAGACGCAAATATTGGTGTGAGAGCTAATTCAATCAAGGAAACACTGCATGTTGGTGAAGGGCATATTGAAGAAGGATCAGCCGAGTGGTTCTTGTGGGAGAACAACTCCATTTGGCTCACTAACTTCACACACCATCAGGCTTCCAAGCAGCTCTCAAGGAAACTCAGTTTTCACACTCTATGCTTAGTGCCCTTTGAGTGCCTAGGACTGAAAAGAAGCTTGGTGAGCATCCCACACAAACGAATGCTCCACATGCGGGTTTCATATGCCACCAACTCTACATTCACAGGCAACTTCAGCGCCACAGCCGTTTTCAGATAGCCCTCAATGCAAAGGCTCTAGACGCAAATATTGGTGTGAGAGCTAATTCAATCAAGGAAACACTGCATGTTGGTGAAGGGCATATTGAAGAAGGAACAGCCGAGTGGTTCTTGTGGGTGAACAACTCCATTGGGCTCACTAACTTCACACACCATCAGGCTTCCAAGCAGCTCTCAAGGAAACTCAGTTTTCACACTCTATGCTTAGTGCCCTTTGAGTGCCTAGTACTGAAATGAAACAAGGTGAGCATCTCACACAAACGAATGCTCCACATGCGGGTTTCACATGCCACCAACTCCACATTCACTGGCAACTTCAGCGCCACAGCCGTTTTCAGATAGCCCTCAATGCAAAGGCTCTAGACGCAAATATTGGTGTGAGAGCTAATTCAATCAAGGAAACACTGCATGTTGGTGAAGGGCATATTGAAGAAGGATCAGCCGAGTGGTTCTTGTGGGAGAACAACTCCATTTGGCTCACTAACTTCACACACCATCAGGCTTCCAAGCAGCTCTCAAGGAAACTCAGTTTTCACACTCTATGCTTAGTGCCCATTGAGTGCCTAGGACTGAAATGAAACTTGGTGAGCATCCCACACAAACGAATGCTCCACATGCGGGTTTCACATGCCACCAACTCCACATTCACAGGCAACTTCAGCACCACAGCCGTTTTCAGATAGCCCTCAATGCAAAGGCTCTAGACGCAAATATTGGTGTGAGAGCTAATTCAATCAAGGAAACACTGCATGTTGGTGAAGGGCATATTGAAGAAGGAACAGCCGAGTGGTTCTTGTTTCAGAACAACTCCATTTGGCTCACTAACTTCACACACCATCAGGCTTCCAAGCAGCTCTCAAGGAAACTCAGTTTTCACACTCTATCCTTAGTGCCCTTTGAGTGCATTATCTAGGAATGAACCTGGTAGAGCATCCCACACAAACGAATGCTCCACATGCGGGTTTCACATGCCACCAACTCCACATTCACTGGCAGCTTCAGCGCCACAGCCGTTTTCAGATAGCCCTCAATGCAAAGGCTCTAGACGCAAATATTGGTGTGAGAGCTAATTCAATCAAGGAAACACTGCATGTTGGTGAAGGGCATATTGAAGAAGGATCAGCCGAGTGGTTCTTGTGGGAGAACAACTCCATTTGGCTCACTAACTTCACACACCATCAGGCTTCCAAGCAGCTCTCAAGGAAACTCAGTTTTCACACTCTATGCTTAGTGCCCTTTGAGTGCCTAGGACTGAAAAGAAGCTTGGTGAGCATCCCACACAAACGAATGCTCCACATGCGGGTTTCATATGCCACCAACTCTACATTCACAGGCAACTTCAGCGCCACAGCCGTTTTCAGATAGCCCTCAATGCAAAGGCTCTAGACGCAAATATTGGTGTGAGAGCTAATTCAATCAAGGAAACACTGCATGTTGGTGAAGGGCATATTGAAGAAGGAACAGCCGAGTGGTTCTTGTGGGTGAACAACTCCATTGGGCTCACTAACTTCACACACCATCAGGCTTCCAAGCAGCTCTCAAGGAAACTCAGTTTTCACACTCTATGCTTAGTGCCCTTTGAGTGCCTAGTACTGAAATGAAACAAGGTGAGCATCTCACACAAACGAATGCTCCACATGCGGGTTTCACATGCCACCAACTCCACATTCACTGGCAACTTCAGCGCCACAGCCGTTTTCAGATAGCCCTCAATGCAAAGGCTCTAGACGCAAATATTGGTGTGAGAGCTAATTCAATCAAGGAAACACTGCATGTTGGTGAAGGGCATATTGAAGAAGGATCAGCCGAGTGGTTCTTGTGGGAGAACAACTCCATTTGGCTCACTAACTTCACACACCATCAGGCTTCCAAGCAGCTCTCAAGGAAACTCAGTTTTCACACTCTATGCTTAGTGCCCATTGAGTGCCTAGGACTGAAATGAAACTTGGTGAGCATCCCACACAAACGAATGCTCCACATGCGGGTTTCACATGCCACCAACTCCACATTCACAGGCAACTTCAGCGCCACAGCCGTTTTCAGATAGCCCTCAATGCAAAGGCTCTAGACGCAAATATTGGTGTGAGAGCTAATTCAATCAAGGAAACACTGCATGTTGGTGAAGGGCATATTGAAGAAGGAACAGCCGAGTGGTTCTTGGGGGAGAACAACTCCATTTGGCTCACTAACTTCACACACCATCAGGCTTCCAAGCAGCTCTCAAGGAAACTCAGTTTTCACACTCTATGCTTAGTGCCCTTTGAGTGCATTATCTAGGAATGAACCTGGTAGAGCATCCCACACAAACGAATGCTCCACATGCGGGTTTCACATGCCACCAACTCCACATTCACTGGCAACTTCAGCGCCACAGCCGTTTTCAGATAGCCCTCAATGCAAAGGCTCTAGACGCAAATATTGGTGTGAGAGCTAATTCAATCAAGGAAACACTGCATGTTGGTGAAGGGCATATTGAAGAAGGATCAGCCGAGTGGTTCTTGTGGGAGAACAACTCCATTTGGCTCACTAACTTCACACACCATCAGGCATATAAGCAGCTCTCAAGGAAACTCAGTTTTCACACTCTATGCTTAGTGCCCTTTGAGTGCCTAGTACTGAAATGAAACAAGGTGAGCATCTCACACAAACGAATGCTCCACATGCGGGTTTCACATGCCACCAACTCCACATTCACTGGCAACTTCAGCGCCACAGCCGTTTTCAGATAGCCCTCAATGCAAAGGCTCTAGACGCAAATATTGGTGTGAGAGCTAATTCAATCAAGGAAACACTGCATGTTGGTGAAGGGCATATTGAAGAAGGATCAGCCGAGTGGTTCTTGTGGGAGAACAACTCCATTTGGCTCACTAACTTCACACACCATCAGGCTTCCAAGCAGCTCTCAAGGAAACTCAGTTTTCACACTCTATGCTTAGTGCCCATTGAGTGCCTAGGACTGAAATGAAACTTGGTGAGCATCCCACACAAACGAATGCTCCACATGCGGGTTTCACATGCCACCAACTCCACATTCACAGGCAACTTCAGCGCCACAGCCGTTTTCAGATAGCCCTCAATGCAAAGGCTCTAGACGCAAATATTGGTGTGAGAGCTAATTCAATCAAGGAAACACTGCATGTTGGTGAAGGGCATATTGAAGAAGGAACAGCCGAGTGGTTCTTGGGGGAGAACAACTCCATTTGGCTCACTAACTTCACACACCATCAGGCTTCCAAGCAGCTCTCAAGGAAACTCAGTTTTCACACTCTATGCTTAGTGCCCTTTGAGTGCATTATCTAGGAATGAACCTGGTAGAGCATCCCACACAAACGAATGCTCCACATGCGGGTTTCACATGCCACCAACTCCACATTCACAGGCAACTTCAGCGCCACAGCCGTTTTCAGATAGCCCTCAATGCAAAGGCTCTAGACGCAAATATTGGTGTGAGAGCTAATTCAATCAAGGAAACACTGCATGTTGGTGAAGGGCATATTGAAGAAGGATCAGCCGAGTGGTTCTTGTGGGAGAACAACTCCATTTGGCTCACTAACTTCACACACCATCAGGCATATAAGCAGCTCTCAAGGAAACTCAGTTTTCACACTCTATGCTTAGTGCCCTTTGAGTGCCTAGTACTGAAATGAAACAAGGTGAGCATCTCACACAAACGAATGCTCCACATGCGGGTTTCACATGCCACCAACTCCACATTCACTGGCAACTTCAGCGCCACAGCCGTTTTCAGATAGCCCTCAATGCAAAGGCTCTAGACGCAAATATTGGTGTGAGAGCTAATTCAATCAAGGAAACACTGCATGTTGGTGAAGGGCATATTGAAGAAGGATCAGCCGAGTGGTTCTTGTGGGAGAACAACTCCATTTGGCTCACTAACTTCACACACCATCAGGCTTCCAAGCAGCTCTCAAGCAAACTCAGTTTTCACACTCTATGCTTAGTGCCCTTTGAGTGCCTAGGACTGAAATGAAACTTGGTGAGCATCCCACACAAACGAATGCTCCACATGCGGGTTTCACATGCAACCAACTCCACATTCACAGGCAACTTCAGCGCCACAGCCGTTTTCAGATAGCCCTCAATGCAAAGGCTCTAGACGCAAATATTGGTGTGAGAGCTAATTCAATCAAGGAAACACTGCATGTTGGTGAAGGGCATATTGAAGAAGGATCAGCCGAGTGGTTCTTGTGGGAGAACAACTCCATTTGGCTCACTAACTTCACACACCATCAGGCTTGCAAGCAGCTCTCAAGCAAACTCAGTTTTCACACTCTATGCTTAGTGCCCTTTGAGTGCCTAGGACTGAAATGAAGCTTGGTGAGCATCCCACACAAACGAATGCTCCACATGCGGGTTTCACATGCCACCAACTCCACATTCACAGGCAACTTCAGCGCCCCAGCCGTTTTCAGATAGCCCTCAATGCAAAGGCTCTAGACGCAAATATTGGTGTGAGACCTAATTCAATCAAGGAAACACTGCATGTTGGTGAAGGGCATATTGAAGAAGGATCAGCCGAGTGGTTCTTGTGGCAGAACAACTCCAATTGGCTCACTAACTTCACACACCATCAGGCTTCCAAGCAGCTCTCAAGCAAACTCAGTTTTCACACTCTATGCTTAGTGCCCTTTGAGTGCCTAGGACTGAAATGAAACTTGGTGAGCATCCCACACAAACGAATACTCCACATGCGTGTTTCACATGCCAACAACTCCACATTCACAGGCAACTTCAGCGCCACAGCCGTTTTCAGATAGCCCTCAATGCAAAGGCTCTAGACGCAAATATTGGTGTGAGAGCTAATTCAATCAAGGAAACACTGCATGTTGGTGAAGGGAATATTGAAGAAGGATCAGCCGAGTGGTTCTTGTGGGAGAACAACTCCATTTGGCTCACTAACTTCACACACCATCAGGCTTCCAAGCAGCTCTCAAGGAAACTCAGTTTTCACACTCTATGCTTAGTGCCCTTTGAGTGCATTATATAGGAATGAACCTGGTAGAGCATCCCACACAAACGAATGCTCCACATGCGGGTTTCACATGCCACCAACTCCACATTCACTGGCAACTTCAGCGCCACAGCCATTTTCAGATAGCCCTCAATGCAAAGGCTCTAGACGCAAATATTGGTGTGAGAGCTAATTCAATCAAGGAAACACTGCATGTTGGTGAAGGGCATATTGAAGAAGGATCAGCCGAGTGGTTCTTGTGGGAGAACAACTCCATTTGGCTCACTAACTTCACACACCATCAGGCATCCAAGCAGCTCTCAAGCAAACTCAGTTTTCACACTCTATGCTTAGTGCCCTTTGAGTGCATTATCTAGGAATGAACCTGGTAGAGCATGCCACACAAACGAATGCTCCACATGCGGGTTTCACATGCCACTAACTCCACATTTCAGGCAACTTCAGCGCCACAGCCGTTTTCAGATAGCCCTCAATGCAAAGGCTCTAGACGCAAATATTGGTGTGAGAGCTAATTCAATCAAGGAAACACTGCATGTTGCTGAAGGGCATATTGAAGAAGGATCAGCCGAGTGGTTCTTGTGGGAGAACAACTCCATTTGGCTCACTAACTTCACACACCATCAGGCTTCCAAGCAGCTCTCAAGGAAACTCAGTTTTCACACTCTATGCTTAGTGCCCTTTGAGTGCCTAGGACTGAAATGAAACTTGGTGAGCATCCCACACAAACGAATGCTCCACATGCGGGTTTCACATGCCACCAACTCCACATTCACAGGCAACTTCAGCGCCACAACCGTTTTCAGATAGCCCTCAATGCAAAGGCTCTAGACGCAAATATTGGTGTGAGAGCTAATTCAATCAAGGAAACACTGCATGTTGGTGAAGGGCATATTGAAGAAGGAACAGCCGAGTGGTTCTTGTGGGAGAACAACTCCATTTGGCTCACTAACTTCACACACCATCAGGCTTCCAAGCAGCTCTCAAGGAAACTCAGTTTTCACACTCTATGCTTAGTGCCCTTTGAGTGCCTTATCTAGGAATGAACCTGGTAGAGCATCCCACAGAAACGAATGCTCCACATGCGGGTTTCACATGCCACCAACTCCACATTCACAGGCAACTTCAGCGCCACAGCCGTTTTCAGATAGCCCTCAATGCAAAGGCTCTAGACGCAAATATTGGTGTGAGAGTTAATTCAATCAAGGAAACACTGCATGTTGGTGAAGGGCATATTGAAGAAGGATCAGCCGAGTGGTTCTTGTGGGAGAACAACTCCATTTGGCTCACTAACTTCACACATCATCAGGCTTCCAAGCAGCTCTCAAGCAAACTCAGTTTTCACACTCTATGCTTAGTGCCCTTTGAGTGCATTATCTAGGAATGAACCTGGTAGAGCATCCCACACAAACGAATGCTCCACATGCGGGTTTCACATGCCACTAACTCCACATTCACAGGCAACTTCAGCGCCACAGCCGTTTTCAGATAGCCCTCAATGCAAAGGCTCTAGACGCAAATATTGGTGTGAGAGCTAATTCAATCAAGGAAACACTGCATGTTGGTGAAGGGCATATTGAAGAAGGATCAGTCGAGTGGTTCTTGTGGGAGAACAACTCCATTTGGCTCACTAACTTCACACACCTTCAGGCTTCTAAGCAGCTCACAAGGAAACTCAGTTTTCACACTCTATGCTTAGTGCCCTTTGAGTGCCTAGGACTGAAATGAAACTTGGTGAGCATCCCACACAAACGAATGCTCCACATGCGGGTTTCACATGCCACCAACTCCACATTCACAGGCAACTTCAGCGCCACAGCCGTTTTCAGATAGCCCTCAATGCAAAGGCTCTAGACGCAAATATTGGTGTGAGAGCTAATTCAATCAAGGAAACACTGCATGTTGGTGAAGGGCATATTGAAGAAGGATCAGCCGAGTGGTTCTTGTGGCAGAACAACTCCATTTGGCTCACTAACTTCACACACCATCAGGCTTCCAAGCAGCTCTCAAGGAAACTCAGTTTTCACACTCTATGCTTAGTGCCCTTTGAGTGCCTTATCTAGGAATGAAACTGGTAGAGCATCCTACACAAACGAATGCTCCACATGCGGGTTTCACATGCCACCAACTCCACATTCACAGGCAACTTCAGCGCCACAGCCGTTTTCAGATAGCCCTCAATGCAAAGGCTCTAGACGCAAATATTGGTGTGAGAGCTAATTCAATCAAGGAAACACTGCATGTTGGTGAAGGGCATATTGAAGAAGGATCAGCCGAGTGGTTCTTGTGGGAGAACAACTCTATTTGGCTCACTAACTTCACACACCATCAGGCTTCCAAGCAGCTCTCAAGGAAACTCAGTTTTCACACTCTATGCTTAGTGCCCTTTGAGTGCCTAGGACTCAAAGGAAACTTGGTGAGCATCCCACACAAACGAATGCTCCACATGCGGGTTTCACATGGCACCAACTCCACATTCACAGGCAACTTCAGCGCCACAGCCGTTTTCAGATAGCCCTCAATGCAAAGGCTCTAGACGCAAATATTGGTGTGAGAGCTAATTCAATCAAGGAAACACTGCTTGTTGGTGAAGGGCATATTGAAGAAGGATCAGCCGAGTGGTTCTTGTGGGAGAACAACTCCATTTGGCTCACTAACTTCACACACCATCAGGCTTCCAAGCAGCTCTCAAGGAAACTCAGTTTTCACACTCTATGCTTAGTGCCCTTTGAGTGCCTTATCTAGGAATGAACCTGGTAGAGCATCCCACACAAACGAATGCTCCACATGCGGGTTTCACATGCCACCAACTCCACATTCACAGGCAACTTCAGCGCCACAGCCGTTTTCAGATAGCCCTCAATGCAAAGGCTCTAGACGCAAATATTGGTGTGAGAGCTAATTCAATCAAGGAAACACTGCATGTTGGTGAAGGGCATATTGAAGAAGGATCAGCCGAGTGGTTCTTGTGGGAGAACAACTCCATTTGGCTCACTAACTTCACACACCATCAGGCTTCCATGCAGCTCTCAAGGAAACTCAGTTTTCACACTCTAGGCTTAGTGCCCTTTGAGTGCCTAGGACTGAAATGAAACTTGGTGAGCATCCCACACAATCGAATGCTCCACATGCGGGTTTCACATGCCACCAAAACCACATTCACAGGCAACTTCAGCGCCACAGCCGTTTTCAGATAGCCCACAATACAAAGGCTCTAGATGCAAATATTGGTGTGAGAGCTAATTCAATCAAGGAAACACTGCATGTTGGTGAAGGGCATATTAAAGAAGGATCAGCCGAGTGGTTCTTGTGGGAGAACAACTTCCATTTGGCTCACTAACTTCACACACCATCAGGCTTCCAAGCAGCTCTCAAGGAAACTCAGTTTTCACACTCTATGCTTAGTGCCCTTTGAGTGCATTATGTAGGAATGAACCTGGTAGAGCATCCCACACAAACGAATGCTCCACATGCGGGTTTCACATGCCACTAACTCCACATTCACAGGCAACTTCAGCGCCACAGCCGTTTTCAGATAGCCCTCAATGCAAAGGCTCTAGACGCAAATATTGGTGTGAGAGCTAATTCAATCAAGGAAACACTGCATGTTGGTGAAGGGCATATTGAAGAAGGATCAGCCGAGTGGTTCTTGTGGGAGAACAACTCTATTTGGCTCACTAACTTCACACACCATCAGGCTTCCAAGCAGCTCTCAAGGAAACTCAGTTTTCACACTCTATGCTTAGTGCCCTTTGAGTGCCTAGGACTCAAAGGAATCTTGGTGAGCATCCCACACAAACGAATGCTCCACATGCGGGTTTCACATGGCACCAACTCCACATTCACAGGCAACTTCAGCGCCACAGCCGTTTTCAGATAGCCCTCAATGCAAAGGCTCTAGACGCAAATATTGGTGTGAGAGCTAATTCAATCAAGGAAACACTGCTTGTTGGTGAAGGGCATATTGAAGAAGGATCAGCCGAGTGGTTCTTGTGGGAGAACAACTCCATTTGGCTCACTAACTTCACACACCATCAGGCTTCCAAGCAGCTCTCAAGGAAACTCAGTTTTCACACTCTATGCTTAGTGCCCTTTGAGTGCCTTATCTAGGAATGAACCTGGTAGAGCATCCCACACAAACGAATGCTCCACATGCGGGTTTCACATGCCACCAACTCCACATTCACAGGCAACTTCAGCGCCACAGCCGTTTTCAGATAGCCCTCAATGCAAAGGCTCTAGACGCAAATATTGGTGTGAGAGCTAATTCAATCAAGGAAACACTGCATGTTGGTGAAGGGCATATTGAAGAAGGATCAGCCGAGTGGTTCTTGTGGGAGAACAACTCCATTTGGCTCACTAACTTCACACACCATCAGGCTTCCAAGCAGCTCTCAAGGAAACTCAGTTTTCACACTCTAGGCTTAGTGCCCTTTGAGTGCCTAGGACTGAAATGAAACTTGGTGAGCATCCCACACAATCGAATGCTCCACATGCGGGTTTCACATGCCACCAAAACCACATTCACAGGCAACTTCAGCGCCACAGCCGTTTTCAGATAGCCCACAATACAAAGGCTCTAGATGCAAATATTGGTGTGAGAGCTAATTCAATCAAGGAAACACTGCATGTTGGTGAAGGGCATATTAAAGAAGGATCAGCCGAGTGGTTCTTGTGGGAGAACAACTCCATTTGGCTCACTAACTTCACAAACCATCAGGCTTCCAAGCAGCTCTCAAGGAAACTCAGTTTTCACACTCTATGCTTAGTGCCCTTTGAGTGCATTATGTAGGAATGAACCTGGTAGAGCATCCCACACAAACGAATGCTCCACATGCGGGTTTCACATGCCACTAACTCCACATTCACAGGCAACTTCAGCGCCACAGCCGTTTTCAGATAGCCCTCAATGCAAAGGCTCTAGACGCAAATATTGGTGTGAGAGCTAATTCAATCAAGGAAACACTGCATGTTGGTGAAGGGCATATTGAAGAAAGATCAGCCGAGTGGTTCTTGTGGGAGAACAACTCCATTTGGCTCACTAACTTCACACACCATCAGGCTTCCAAGCAGTTCTCAAGCAAACTCAGTTTTCACACTCTATGCTTAGTGCCATTTGAGTGCCTTATCTAGGAATGAACCTGGTAGAGCATCCCACACAAACGAATGCTCCACATGCGTGTTTCACATGCCACCAACTCCACATTCACAGGCAACTTCAGCGCCACAGCCGTTTTCACATAGCCCTCAATGCAAAGGCTCTAGACGCAAATATTGGTGTGAGAGCTAATTCAATCAAGGAAACACTGCATGTTGGTGAAGGGCATATTGAAGAAGGATCAGCCGAGTGGTTCTTGTGGGAGAACAACTCCATTTGGCTCACTAACTTCACACACCAGCAGGATTCCAAGCAGCTCTCAAGCAAACTCAGTTTTCACACTCTATGCTTAGTGCCCTTTGAGTGCATTATCTAGGAATGAACCTGGTAGAGCATCCCACACAAACGAATGCTCCACATGCGGGTTTCACATGCCACCAACTCCACATTCACTGGCAGCTTCAGCGCCACAGCCGTTTTCAGATAGCCCTCAATGCAAAGGCTCTAGACGCAAATATTGGTGTGAGAGCTAATTCAATCAAGGAAACACTGCATGTTGCTGAAGGGCATATTGAAGAAGGATCAGCCGAGTGGTTCTTGTGGGAGAACAACTCCATTTGGCTCACTAACTTCACACACCATCAGGCTTCCAAGCAGCTCTCAAGGAAACTCAGTTTTCACACTCTATGCTTAGTGCCCTTTGAGTGCATTACCTAGGACTGAAATGAAACTTGCTGAGCATCCCACACAAACGAATGCTCCACATGCGGGTTTCACATGCCACCAACTCCACATTCACAGGCAACTTCAGCGCCACAACCGTTTTCAGATAGCCCTCAATGCAAAGGCTCTAGACGCAAATATTGGTGTGAGAGCTAATTCAATCAAGGAAACACTGCATGTTGGTGAAGGGCATATTGAAGAAGGAACAGCCGAGGGGTTCTTGTGGGAGAACAACTCCATTTGGCTCACTAACTTCACACACCATCAGGCTTCCAAGCAGCTCTCAAGGAAACTCAGTTTTCACACTCTATGCTTAGTGCCCTTTGAGTGCCTTATCTAGGAATGAACCTGGTAGAGCATCCCACACAAACGAATGCTCCACATGCGGGTTTCACATGCCACCAACTCCACATTCACAGGCAACTTCAGCGCCACAGCCGTTTTCAGATAGCCCTCAATGCAAAGGCTCTAGACGCAAATATTGGTGTGAGAGTTAATTCAATCAAGGAAACACTGCATGTTGGTGAAGGGCATATTGAAGAAGGATCAGCCGAGTGGTTCTTGTGGGAGAACAACTCTATTTGGCTCACTAACTTCACACATCATCAGGCTTCCAAGCAGCTCTCAAGCAAACTCAGTTTTCACACTCTATGCTTAGTGCCCTTTGAGTGCATTATCTAGGAATGAACCTGGTAGAGCATCCCACACAAACGAATGCTCCACATGCGGGTTTCACATGCCACCAACTCCACATTCACTGGCAGCTTCAGCGCCACAGCCGTTTTCAGATAGCCTTCAATGCAAAGGCTCTAGACGCAAATATTGGTGTGAGAGCTAATTCAATCAAGGAAACACTGCATGTTGGTGAAGGGCATATTGAAGAAGGATCAGCCGAGTGGTTCTTGTGGCAGAACAACTCCAATTGGCTCACTAACTTCACACACCATCAGGCTTCCAAGCAGCTCTCAAGCAAACTCAGTTTTCACACTCTATGCTTAGTGCCCTTTGAGTGCATTACCTAGGACTGAAATGAAACTTGCTGAGCATCCCACACAAACGAATGCTCCACATGCGGGTTTCACATGCCACCAACTCCACATTCACAGGCAACTTCAGCGCCACAGCCGTTTTCAGATAGCCCTCAATGCAAAGGCTCTAGACGCAAATATTGGTGTGAGAGCTAATTCAATCAAGGAAACACTGCATGTTGTTGAAGGGCATATTGAAGAAGGATCAGCCGAGTGGTTCTTGTGGGAGAACAGCTCCATTTGGCTCACTAACTTCACACACCATCAGGCTTCCAAGCAGCTCTCAAGGAAACTCAGTTTTCACACTCTATGCTTAGTGCCCTTTGAGTGCCTTATCTAGGAATGAACCTGGTAGAGCATCCCACACAAACGAATGCTCCACATGCGGGTTTCACATGCCACCAACTCCACATTCACAGGCAACTTCAGCGCCACAGCCGTTTTCAGATAGCCCTCAATGCAAAGGCTCTAGACGCAAATATTGGTGTGAGAGCTAATTCAATCAAGGAAATACTGCATGTTGGTGAAGGGCATATTGAAGAAGGATCAGCCGAGTGGTTCTTGTGGGAGAACAACTCCATTTGGCTCACTAACTTCACACACCATCAGGCTTCCAAGCAGCTCTCAAGGAAACTCAGTTTTCACACTCTATGCTTAGTGCCCTTTGAGTGCCTTATTTAGGAATGAACCTGGTAGAGCATCCCACACAAACGAATGCTCCACATGCGGGTTTCACATGCCACTAACTCCACATTCACAGGCAACTTCAGCGCCACAGCCGTTTTCAGATAGCCCTCAATGCAAAGGCTCTAGACGCAAATATTGGTGTGAGAGCTAATTCAATCAAGGAAACACTGCATGTTGGTGAAGGGCATATTGAAGAAGGATCAGCCGAGTGGTTCTTGTGGGAGAACAACTCCATTTGGCTCACTAACTTCACACACCATCAGGCTTCCAAGCAGCTCTCAAGGAAACTCAGTTTTCACACTCTATGCTTAGTGCCCTTTGAGTGCCTAGGACTGAAATGAAGCTTGGTGAGCATCCCACACAAACGAATGCTCCACATGCGGGTTTCACATGCCACCAACTCCACATTCACAGGCAACTTCAGCGCCACAGGCGTTTTCAGATAGCCCTCAATACAAAGGCTTTAGACGCAAATATTGTTGTGAGAGCTAATTCAATCAAGGAAACACTGCATGTTGGTGAAGGGCATATTGAAGAAGGATCAGCCGAGTGGTTCTTGGGGGAGAACAACTCCATTTGGCTCACTAACTTCACACACCATCAGGCTTCCAAGCAGCTCTCAAGGAAACTCAGTTTTCACACTCTATGCTTAGTGCCCTTTGAGTGCCTTATTTAGGAATGAACCTGGTAGAGCATCCCACACAAACGAATGCTCCACTTGCGGGTTTCACATGCCACTAACTCCACATTCACAGGCAACTTCAGCGCCACAGCCGTTTTCAGATAGCCCTCAATGCAAATGCTCTAGACGCAAATATTGGTGTGAGAGCTAATTCAATCAAGGAAACACTGCATGTTGGTGAAGGGCATATTGAAGAAGGATCAGCCGAGTGGTTCTTGTGGGAGAACAACTCCATTTGGCTCACTAACTTCACACACCATCAGGCTTCCAAGCAGCTCTCAAAGAAACTCAGTTTTCACACTCTATGCTTAGTGCCCTTTAAGTGCCTAGGACTGAAATGAACCTTGGTGAGCATCCCACACAAACGAATGCTCCACATGCGGGTTTCACATGCCACCAACTCCACATTCACAGGCAACTTCAGCGCCACAGCCGTTTTCACATAGCCCTCAATGCAAAGGCTCTAGACGCAAATATTGGTGTGAGAGCTAATTCAATCAAGGAAACACTGCATGTTGGTGAAGGGCATATTGAAGAAAGATCAGCCGAGTGGTTCTTGTGGGAGAACAACTCCATTTGGCTCACTAACTTCACACACCATCAGGCTTCCAAGCAGTTCTCAAGCAAACTCAGTTTTCGCACTCTATGCTTAGTGCCCTTTGAGTGCCTTATCTAGGAATGAACCTGGTAGAGCATCCCACACAAACGAATGCTCCACATGCGTGTTTCACATGCCACCAACTCCACATTCACAGGCAACTTCAGCGCCACAGCCGTTTTCACATAGCCCTCAATGCAAAGGCTCTAGACGCAAATATTGGTGTGAGAGCTAATTCAATCAAGGAAACACTGCATGTTGGTGAAGGGCATATTGAAGAAGGATCAGCCGAGTGGTTCTTGTGGGAGAACAACTCCATTTGGCTCACTAACTTCACACACCATCAGGCTTCCAAGCAGCTCTCAAGGAAACTCAGTTTTCACACTCTATGCTTAGTGCCCTTTGAGTGCCTTATCTAGGAATGAACCTGGTAGAGCATCCCACACAAACGAATGCTCCACATGCGGGTTTCACATGCCACCAACTCCACATTCACTGGCAGCTTCAGCGCCACAGCCGTTTTCAGATAGCCCTCAATGCAAAGGCTCTAGACGCAAATATTGGTGTGAGAGCTAATTCAATCAAGGAAACACTGCATGTTGGTGAAGGGCATATTGAAGAAGGATCAGCCGAGTGGTTCTTGTGGGAGAACAACTCCATTTGGCTGACTAACTTCACACACCATCAGGCTTCCAAGCAGCTCTCAAGGAAACTCAGTTTTCACACTCTATGCTTAGTGCCCTTTGAGTGCCTAGGACTGAAATGAATCTTGGTGAGCATCCCACACAAACGAATGATCCACATGCGGGTTTCAGATGCCACCAACTCCACATTCACAGGCAACTTCAGCGCCACAGCCGTTTTCAGATAGCCCTCAATGCAAAGGCTATAGACGCAAATATTGGTGTGAGAGCTAATTCAATCAAGGAAACACTGCACGTTGGTGAAGGGCATATTGAAGAAGGAACAGCCGAGTGGTTCTTGTGGGAGAACAACTCCATTTGGCTCACTAACTTCACACACCATCAGGCTTCCAAGCAGCTCTCAAGGAAACTCAGTTTTCACACTCTATGCTTAGTGCCCTTTGAGTGCCTTATCTAGGAATGAACCTGGTAGAGCATCTCACACAAACGAATGCTCCACATGTGGGTTTCAAATGCCACCAACTCCACATTCACAGGCAACTTCAGCGCCACAGCCGTTTTCAGATAGCCCTCAATGCAAAGGCTCTAGACGCAAATATTGGTGTGAGAGTTAATTCAATCAAGGAAACACTGCATGTTGGTGAAGGGCATATTGAAGAAGGATCAGCCGAGTGGTTCTTGTGGCAGAACAACTCCATTTGGCTCACTAACTTCACACACCATCAGGCTTCCAAGCAGCTCTCAAGGAAACTCAGTTTTCACACTCTATGCTTAGTGCCCTTTGAGTGCCTAGGACTGAAATGAAACTTGGTGAGCATCCCACACAAACGAATGCTCCACATGCGGGTTTCACATGCCACCAACTCCACATTCACAGGCAACTTCAGCGCCACAGCCGTTTTCAGATAGCCCTCAATGCAAAGGCTCTAGACGCAAATATTGGTGTGAGAGCTAATTCAATCAAGGAAACACTGCATGTTGGTGAAGGGCATATTGAAGAAGGATCATCCGAGTGGTTCTTGTGGGAGAACAACTCCATTTGGCTCACTAACTTCACACACCATCAGGCTTCCAAGCAGCTCTCAACTAAACTCAGTTTTCACACTCTATGCTTAGTGCCCTTTGAGTGCCTAGGACTGAAATGAAACTTGGTGAGCATCCCACACAAACGAATGCTCCACATGCGGGTTTCACATGCCACCAACTCCACATTCACTGGCAACTTCAGCGCCACAGCCGTTTTCAGATAGCCCTCAATGCAAAGGCTCTAGACGCAAATATTGGTGTGAGAGCTAATTCAATCAAGGAAACACTGCATGTTGGTGAAGGGCATATTGAAGAAGGATCAGCCGAGTGGTTCTTGTGGGAGAACAACTCCATTTGGCTCACTAACTTCACACACCATCAGGCTTCCAAGCAGCTCTCAAGGAAACTCAGTTTTCACACTCTATGCTTAGTGCCCTTTAAGTGCCTAGGACTGAAATGAAGCTTGGTGAGCATCCCACACAAACGAATGCTCCACATGCGGGTTTCACATGCCACCAACTCCACATTAACAGGCAACTTCAGTGCCACAGCCGTTTTCACATAGCCCTCAATGCAAAGGCTCTAGACGCAAATATTGGTGTGAGAGCTAATTCAATCAAGGAAACACTGCATGTTGGTGAAGGGCATATTGAAGCAGGATCAGCCGAGTGGTTCTTGTGGGAGAACAACTCCATTTGGCTCACTAACTTCACACACCATCAGGCTTCCAAGCAGTTCTCAAGCAAACTCAGTTTTCACACTCTATGCTTAGTGCCATTTGAGTGCCTTATCTAGGAATGAACCTGTTAGAGCATCCCACACAAACGAATGCTCCACATGCGGGTTTCACATGCCACCAACTCCACATTCACAGGCAACTTCAGCGCCACAGCCATTTTCAGATAGCCCTCAATGCAAATGCTCTAGACGCAAATATTGGTGTGAGAGCTAATTCAATCAAGGAAACACTGCATGTCGGTGAAGGGCATATTGAAGAAGGAACAGCCGAGTGGTTCTTTGGGAGAACAACTCCATTTGGCTCACTAACTTCACACACCATCAGGCTTCCAAGCAGCTCTCAAGCAAACTCAGTTTTCACACTCTATGCTTAGTGCCCTTTGAGTGCCTTATCTAGGAATGAACCTGGTAGAGCGTCCCACAGAAACGAATGCTCCACATGCGGGTTTCCCATGCCACCAACTCCACATTCACAGGCAACTTCAGCGCCACAGCCGTTTTCAGATAGCCCTCAATGCAAAGGCTCTAGACGCAAATATTGGTGTGAGAGCTAATTCAATCAAGGAAACACTGCATGTTGGTGAAGGGCATATTGAAGAAGGATCAGCCGAGTGGTTCTTGTGGGAGAACAACTCCATTTGGCTCACTAACTTCACACACCATCAGGCTTCCAAGCAGCTCTCAAGGAAACTCAGTTTTCACACTCTATGCTTAGTGCCCTTTGAGTGCCTAGGATTGAAATGAAGCTTAGTAGAGCATCCCACACAAACGAATGCTCCACATGCGGGTTTCACATGCCACCAACTCCACATTCACAGGCAACTTCAGCGCCACAGCCATTTTCAGATAGCCCTCAATGCAAAGGCTCTAGACGCAAATATTGGTGTGAGAGCTAATTCAATCAAGGAAACACTGCATGTTGGTGAAGGGCATATTGAAGAAGGATCAGCCGAGTGGTTCTTGTGGGAGAACAACTCCATTTGGCTCACTAACTTCACACACCATCAGGCTTCCAAGCAGCTCTCAAGGAAACTCAGTTTTCACACTCTATGCTTAGTGCCCTTTGAGTGCCTAGGACTGAAATGAAACTTGGTGAGCATCCCACACAAACGAATGCTCCACATGCGGGTTTCACATGCCACCAACTCCACATTCACAGGCAACTTCAGCGCCACAGCCGTTTTCAGATAGCCCTCAATGCAAAGGCTCTAGACGCAAATATTGGTGTGAGAGCTAATTCAATCAAGGAAACACTGCATGTTGGTGAAGGGCATATTGAAGAAGGATCAGCCGAGTGGTTGTTGTGGGAGAACAACTCCATTTGGCTCCCTAACTTCACACACCATCAGGCTTCCAAGCAGCTCTCAAGCAAACTCAGTTTTCACACTCTATGCTTAGTGCCCTTTGAGTGCCTTATCTAGGAATGAACCTGGTAGAGCATCCCACACAAACGAATGCTCCACATGCGGGTTTCACATGCCACTAACTCCACATTCACAGGCAACTTCAGCGCCACAGCCGTTTTCAGATAGCCCTCAATGCAAAGGCTCTAGACGCAAATATTGGTGTGAGAGCTAATTCAATCAAGGAAACACTGCATGTTGGTGAAGGGCATATTGAAGAAGGATCAGCCGAGTGGTTCTTGTGGAAGAACAACTCCATTTGGCTCACTAACTTCACACACCATCAGGCTTCCAAGCAGCTCTCAAGGAAACTCAGTTTTCACACTCTATGCTTAGTGACCTTTGAGTGCCTAGGACTGAAATGAAACTTGGTGAGCATCCCACACAAACGAATGCTCCACATGCGGGTTTCACATTGACTAACTCCACATTCACAGGCAACTTCAGCGCCACAGCCGTTTTCAGATAGCCCTCAATGCAAAGGCTCTAGACGCAAATATTGGTGTGAGAGCTAATTCAATCAAGGAAACACTGCATGTTGGTGAAGGGCATATTGAAGAAGGATCAGCCGAGTGGTTCTTGTGGGATAACAACTCCATTTGGCTCACTAACTTCACACACCATCAGGCTTCCAAGCAGCTCTCAAGGAAGCTCAGTTTTCACACTCTATGCTTAGTGCCCTTTGAGTGCCTAGGTCTGAAATGAAACTTGGTGAGCATCCCACACAAACGAATGCTCCACATGCGTGTTTCACATGCCACCAACTCCACATTCACAGGCAACTTCAGCGCCACAGCCGTTTTCAGATAGCCCTCAATGCAAAGGCTCTAGACGCAAATATTGGTGTGAGAGCTAACTCAATCAAGGAAACACTGCATGTCTGTGAAGGGCATATTGAAGAAGGATCAGCCGAGTGGTTCTTGTTTCAGAACAACTCCATTTGGCTCACTAACTTCACACACCATCAGGCTTCCAAGCAGCTCTCAAGGAAACTCAGTTTTCACACTCTATGCTTAGTGCCCTTTGAGTGCATTATCTAGGAATGAACCTGGTAGAGCATCTCACACAAACGAATGCTCCACATGCGGGTTTCACATGCGACTAACTCCACATTCACAGGCAACTTCAGCGCCACAGCCGTTTTCAGATAGCCCTCAATGCAAAGGCTCTAGACGCAAATATTGGTGTGAGAGCTAATTCAATCAAGGAAACACTGCATGTTGATGAAGGGCATATTGAAGAAGGATCAGCCGAGTGTTTCTTGTGGGAGAACAACTCCATTTGGCTCACTAACTTCACACACCATCAGGCTTCCAAGCAGCTCTCAAGGAAACTCAGTTTTCACACTCTATGCTTAGTGCCCTTTGAGTGCCGAGGACTGAAATTAAGCGTGGTAGCGCATCCCACACAAACGAATGCTCCACATGCGGGTTTCACATGCCACCAACTCCACATTCACAGGCAACTTCAGCGCCACAGCCATTTTCAGATAGCCCTCAATGCAAAGGCTCTAGACGCAAATATTGGTGTGAGAGCTAATTCAATCAAGGAAACACTGCATGTTGGTGAAGGGCATATTGAAGAAGGATCAGCCGAGTGGTTCTTGTTTCAGAACAACTCCATTTGGCTCACTAACTTCACACACCATCAGGCTTCCAAGCAGCTCTCAAGGAAACTCAGTTTTCACACTCTATGCTTAGTGCCCTTTGAGTGCATTATCTAGGAATGAACCTGGTAGAGCATCCCACACAAACGAATGCTCCACATGCGGGTTTCACATGCCACCAACTCCACATTCACTGGCAGCTTCAGCGCCACAGCCGTTTTCAGATAGCCCTCAATGCAAAGGCTCTAGACGCAAATATTGGTGTGAGAGCTAATTCAATCAAGGAAACACTGCATGTTGGTGAAGGGCATATTGAAGAAGGATCAGCCGAGTGGTTCTTGTGGGATAACAACTCCATTTGGCTCACTAACTTCACACACCATCAGGCTTCCAAGCAGCTCTCAAGGAAGCTCACTTTTCACACTCTATGCTTAGTGCCCTTTGAGTGCCTAGGTCTGAAATGAAACTTGGTGAGCATCCCACACAAACGAATGCTCCACATGCGTGTTTCACATGCCACCAACTTCACATTCACAGGCAACTTCAGCGCCACAGCCGTTTTCAGATAGCCCTCAATGCAAAGGCTCTAGACGCAAATATTGGTGTGAGAGCTAACACTGCATGTTGGTGAAGGGCATATTGAAGAAGGATCAGCCGAGTGGTTCTTGTGGGAGAACAACTCCATTTGGCTCACTAACTTCACACACCATCAGGCTTCCAAGCAGCTCTCAAGCAAACTCAGTTTTCACACTCTATGCTTAGTGCCCTTTGAGTGCATTATCTAGGAATGAACCTGGTAGAGCATCCCACACAAACGAATGCTCCACATGCGGGTTTCACATGCCACCAACTCCACATTCGCTGGCAACTTCAGCACCACAGCCGTTTTCAGATAGCCCTCAATGCAAAGGCTGTAGACGCAAATATTGGTGTGAGAGCTAATTCAATCAAGGAAACACTGCATGTTGGTGAAGGGCATATTGAAGAAGGATCAGCCAAGTGGTTCTTGTGGCAGAACAACTCCATTTGGCTCTCTAACTTCACACACCATCAGGCTTCCAAGCAGCTCTCAAGCAAACTCAGATTTCACACTATATGCTTAGTGCCCTTTGAGTGCCTAGGACTGAAATTAAGCGTGGTAGCGCATCCCACACAAACGAATGCTCCACATGCGGGTTTCACATGCCACCAACTCCACATTCACAGGCAACTTCAGCGCCACAGCCATTTTCAGATAGCCCTCAATGCAAAGGCTCTAGACGCAAATATTGGTGTGAGAGCTAATTCAATCAAGGAAACACTGCATGTTGGTGAAGGGCATATTGAAGAAGGATCAGCCGAGTGGTTCTTGTTTCAGAACAACTCCATTTGGCTCACTAACTTCACACACCATCAGGCTTCCAAGCAGCTCTCAAGGAAACTCAGTTTTCACACTCTATGCTTAGTGCCCTTTGAGTGCATTATCTAGGAATGAACCTGGTAGAGCATCCCACACAAACGAATGCTCCACATGCGGGTTTCACATGCCACCAACTCCACATTCACTGGCAGCTTCAGCGCCACAGCCGTTTTCAGATAGCCCTCAATGCAAAGGCTCTAGACGCAAATATTGGTGTGAGAGCTAATTCAATCAAGGAAACACTGCATGTTGGTGAAGGGCATATTGAAGAAGGATCAGCCGAGTGGTTCTTGTGGGAAAACAACTCCATTTGGCTCACTAACTTCACACACCATCAGGCTTCCAAGCAGCTCTCAAGGAAACTCAGTTTTCACACTCTATGCTTAGTGCCCTTTGAGTGCCTAGGACTGAAAAGAAGCTTGGTGAGCATCCCACACAAACGAATGCTCCACATGCGGGTTTCATATGCCACCAACTCTACATTCACAGGCAACTTCAGCGCCACAGCCGTTTTCAGATAGCCCTCAATGCAAAGGCTCTAGACGCAAATATTGGTGTGAGAGCTAATTCAATCAAGGAAACACTGCATGTTGGTGAAGGGCATATTGAAGAAGGAACAGCCGAGTGGTTCTTGTGGGTGAACAACTCCATTGGGCTCACTAACTTCACACACCATCAGGCTTCCAAGCAGCTCTCAAGGAAACTCAGTTTTCACACTCTATGCTTAGTGCCCTTTGAGTGCCTAGTACTGAAATGAAACAAGGTGAGCATCTCACACAAACGAATGCTCCACATGCGGGTTTCACATGCCACCAACTCCACATTCACTGGCAACTTCAGCGCCACAGCCGTTTTCAGATAGCCCTCAATGCAAAGGCTCTAGACGCAAATATTGGTGTGAGAGCTAATTCAATCAAGGAAACACTGCATGTTGGTGAAGGGCATATTGAAGAAGGATCAGCCGAGTGGTTCTTGTGGGAGAACAACTCCATTTGGCTCACTAACTTCACACACCATCAGGCTTCCAAGCAGCTCTCAAGGAAACTCAGTTTTCACACTCTATGCTTAGTGCCCATTGAGTGCCTAGGACTGAAATGAAACTTGGTGAGCATCCCACACAAACGAATGCTCCACATGCGGGTTTCACATGCCACCAACTCCACATTCACAGGCAACTTCAGCACCACAGCCGTTTTCAGATAGCCCTCAATGCAAAGGCTCTAGACGCAAATATTGGTGTGAGAGCTAATTCAATCAAGGAAACACTGCATGTTGGTGAAGGGCATATTGAAGAAGGAACAGCCGAGTGGTTCTTGGGGGAGAACAACTCCATTTGGCTCACTAACTTCACACACCATCAGGCTTCCAAGCAGCTCTCAAGGAAACTCAGTTTTCACACTCTATCCTTAGTGCCCTTTGAGTGCATTATCTAGGAATGAACCTGGTAGAGCATCCCACACAAACGAATGCTCCACATGCGGGTTTCACATGCCACCAACTCCACATTCACTGGCAGCTTCAGCGCCACAGCCGTTTTCAGATAGCCCTCAATGCAAAGGCTCTAGACGCAAATATTGGTGTGAGAGCTAATTCAATCAAGGAAACACTGCATGTTGGTGAAGGGCATATTGAAGAAGGATCAGCCGAGTGGTTCTTGTGGGAGAACAACTCCATTTGGCTCACTAACTTCACACACCATCAGGCTTCCAAGCAGCTCTCAAGGAAACTCAGTTTTCACACTCTATGCTTAGTGCCCTTTGAGTGCCTAGGACTGAAAAGAAGCTTGGTGAGCATCCCACACAAACGAATGCTCCACATGCGGGTTTCATATGCCACCAACTCTACATTCACAGGCAACTTCAGCGCCACAGCCGTTTTCAGATAGCCCTCAATGCAAAGGCTCTAGACGCAAATATTGGTGTGAGAGCTAATTCAATCAAGGAAACACTGCATGTTGGTGAAGGGCATATTGAAGAAGGAACAGCCGAGTGGTTCTTGTGGGTGAACAACTCCATTGGGCTCACTAACTTCACACACCATCAGGCTTCCAAGCAGCTCTCAAGGAAACTCAGTTTTCACACTCTATGCTTAGTGCCCTTTGAGTGCCTAGTACTGAAATGAAACAAGGTGAGCATCTCACACAAACGAATGCTCCACATGCGGGTTTCACATGCCACCAACTCCACATTCACTGGCAACTTCAGCGCCACAGCCGTTTTCAGATAGCCCTCAATGCAAAGGCTCTAGACGCAAATATTGGTGTGAGAGCTAATTCAATCAAGGAAACACTGCATGTTGGTGAAGGGCATATTGAAGAAGGATCAGCCGAGTGGTTCTTGTGGGAGAACAACTCCATTTGGCTCACTAACTTCACACACCATCAGGCTTCCAAGCAGCTCTCAAGGAAACTCAGTTTTCACACTCTATGCTTAGTGCCCATTGAGTGCCTAGGACTGAAATGAAACTTGGTGAGCATCCCACACAAACGAATGCTCCACATGCGGGTTTCACATGCCACCAACTCCACATTCACAGGCAACTTCAGCGCCACAGCCGTTTTCAGATAGCCCTCAATGCAAAGGCTCTAGACGCAAATATTGGTGTGAGAGCTAATTCAATCAAGGAAACACTGCATGTTGGTGAAGGGCATATTGAAGAAGGAACAGCCGAGTGGTTCTTGGGGGAGAACAACTCCATTTGGCTCACTAACTTCACACACCATCAGGCTTCCAAGCAGCTCTCAAGGAAACTCAGTTTTCACACTCTATGCTTAGTGCCCTTTGAGTGCATTATCTAGGAATGAACCTGGTAGAGCATCCCACACAAACGAATGCTCCACATGCGGGTTTCACATGCCACCAACTCCACATTCACTGGCAACTTCAGCGCCACAGCCGTTTTCAGATAGCCCTCAATGCAAAGGCTCTAGACGCAAATATTGGTGTGAGAGCTAATTCAATCAAGGAAACACTGCATGTTGGTGAAGGGCATATTGAAGAAGGATCAGCCGAGTGGTTCTTGTGGGAGAACAACTCCATTTGGCTCACTAACTTCACACACCATCAGGCATATAAGCAGCTCTCAAGGAAACTCAGTTTTCACACTCTATGCTTAGTGCCCTTTGAGTGCCTAGTACTGAAATGAAACAAGGTGAGCATCTCACACAAACGAATGCTCCACATGCGGGTTTCACATGCCACCAACTCCACATTCACTGGCAACTTCAGCGCCACAGCCGTTTTCAGATAGCCCTCAATGCAAAGGCTCTAGACGCAAATATTGGTGTGAGAGCTAATTCAATCAAGGAAACACTGCATGTTGGTGAAGGGCATATTGAAGAAGGATCAGCCGAGTGGTTCTTGTGGGAGAACAACTCCATTTGGCTCACTAACTTCACACACCATCAGGCTTCCAAGCAGCTCTCAAGGAAACTCAGTTTTCACACTCTATGCTTAGTGCCCATTGAGTGCCTAGGACTGAAATGAAACTTGGTGAGCATCCCACACAAACGAATGCTCCACATGCGGGTTTCACATGCCACCAACTCCACATTCACAGGCAACTTCAGCGCCACAGCCGTTTTCAGATAGCCCTCAATGCAAAGGCTCTAGACGCAAATATTGGTGTGAGAGCTAATTCAATCAAGGAAACACTGCATGTTGGTGAAGGGCATATTGAAGAAGGAACAGCCGAGTGGTTCTTGGGGGAGAACAACTCCATTTGGCTCACTAACTTCACACACCATCAGGCTTCCAAGCAGCTCTCAAGGAAACTCAGTTTTCACACTCTATGCTTAGTGCCCTTTGAGTGCATTATCTAGGAATGAACCTGGTAGAGCATCCCACACAAACGAATGCTCCACATGCGGGTTTCACATGCCACCAACTCCACATTCACAGGCAACTTCAGCGCCACAGCCGTTTTCAGATAGCCCTCAATGCAAAGGCTCTAGACGCAAATATTGGTGTGAGAGCTAATTCAATCAAGGAAACACTGCATGTTGGTGAAGGGCATATTGAAGAAGGATCAGCCGAGTGGTTCTTGTGGGAGAACAACTCCATTTGGCTCACTAACTTCACACACCATCAGGCATATAAGCAGCTCTCAAGGAAACTCAGTTTTCACACTCTATGCTTAGTGCCCTTTGAGTGCCTAGTACTGAAATGAAACAAGGTGAGCATCTCACACAAACGAATGCTCCACATGCGGGTTTCACATGCCACCAACTCCACATTCACTGGCAACTTCAGCGCCACAGCCGTTTTCAGATAGCCCTCAATGCAAAGGCTCTAGACGCAAATATTGGTGTGAGAGCTAATTCAATCAAGGAAACACTGCATGTTGGTGAAGGGCATATTGAAGAAGGATCAGCCGAGTGGTTCTTGTGGGAGAACAACTCCATTTGGCTCACTAACTTCACACACCATCAGGCTTCCAAGCAGCTCTCAAGCAAACTCAGTTTTCACACTCTATGCTTAGTGCCCTTTGAGTGCCTAGGACTGAAATGAAACTTGGTGAGCATCCCACACAAACGAATGCTCCACATGCGGGTTTCACATGCAACCAACTCCACATTCACAGGCAACTTCAGCGCCACAGCCGTTTTCAGATAGCCCTCAATGCAAAGGCTCTAGACGCAAATATTGGTGTGAGAGCTAATTCAATCAAGGAAACACTGCATGTTGGTGAAGGGCATATTGAAGAAGGATCAGCCGAGTGGTTCTTGTGGGAGAACAACTCCATTTGGCTCACTAACTTCACACACCATCAGGCTTGCAAGCAGCTCTCAAGCAAACTCAGTTTTCACACTCTATGCTTAGTGCCCTTTGAGTGCCTAGGACTGAAATGAAGCTTGGTGAGCATCCCACACAAACGAATGCTCCACATGCGGGTTTCACATGCCACCAACTCCACATTCACAGGCAACTTCAGCGCCCCAGCCGTTTTCAGATAGCCCTCAATGCAAAGGCTCTAGACGCAAATATTGGTGTGAGACCTAATTCAATCAAGGAAACACTGCATGTTGGTGAAGGGCATATTGAAGAAGGATCAGCCGAGTGGTTCTTGTGGCAGAACAACTCCAATTGGCTCACTAACTTCACACACCATCAGGCTTCCAAGCAGCTCTCAAGCAAACTCAGTTTTCACACTCTATGCTTAGTGCCCTTTGAGTGCCTAGGACTGAAATGAAACTTGGTGAGCATCCCACACAAACGAATACTCCACATGCGTGTTTCACATGCCAACAACTCCACATTCACAGGCAACTTCAGCGCCACAGCCGTTTTCAGATAGCCCTCAATGCAAAGGCTCTAGACGCAAATATTGGTGTGAGAGCTAATTCAATCAAGGAAACACTGCATGTTGGTGAAGGGAATATTGAAGAAGGATCAGCCGAGTGGTTCTTGTGGGAGAACAACTCCATTTGGCTCACTAACTTCACACACCATCAGGCTTCCAAGCAGCTCTCAAGGAAACTCAGTTTTCACACTCTATGCTTAGTGCCCTTTGAGTGCATTATATAGGAATGAACCTGGTAGAGCATCCCACACAAACGAATGCTCCACATGCGGGTTTCACATGCCACCAACTCCACATTCACTGGCAACTTCAGCGCCACAGCCATTTTCAGATAGCCCTCAATGCAAAGGCTCTAGACGCAAATATTGGTGTGAGAGCTAATTCAATCAAGGAAACACTGCATGTTGGTGAAGGGCATATTGAAGAAGGATCAGCCGAGTGGTTCTTGTGGGAGAACAACTCCATTTGGCTCACTAACTTCACACACCATCAGGCATCCAAGCAGCTCTCAAGCAAACTCAGTTTTCACACTCTATGCTTAGTGCCCTTTGAGTGCATTATCTAGGAATGAACCTGGTAGAGCATGCCACACAAACGAATGCTCCACATGCGGGTTTCACATGCCACTAACTCCACATTTCAGGCAACTTCAGCGCCACAGCCGTTTTCAGATAGCCCTCAATGCAAAGGCTCTAGACGCAAATATTGGTGTGAGAGCTAATTCAATCAAGGAAACACTGCATGTTGGTGAAGGGCATATTGAAGAAGGATCAGCCGAGTGGTTCTTGTGGGAGAACAACTCCATTTGGCTCACTAACTTCACACACCATCAGGCTTCCAAGCAGCTCTCAAGGAAGCTCAGTTTTCACACTCTATGCTTAGTGCCCTTTGAGTGCCTAGGACTGAAATGAAGCTTGGTGAGCATCCCACACAAACGAATGCTCCACATGCGGGTTTCACATGCCACCAACTTCACATTCACAGGCAACTTCAGCGCCACAGCCGTTTTCAGATAGCGCTCAATGCAAAGGCTCTAGACGCAAATATTGGTGTGAGACCTAATTCAATCAAGGAAACACTGCATGTTGGTGAAGGGCATATTGAAGAAGGATCAGCCGAGTGGTTCTTGTGGCAGAACAACTCCAATTGGCTCACTAACTTCACACACCATCAGGCTTCCAAGCAGCTCTCAAGCAAACTCAGTTTTCACACTCTATGCTTAGTGCCCTTTGAGTGCCTAGGACTGAAATGAAACTTGGTGAGCATCCCACACAAACGAATACTCCACATGCGTGTTTCACATGCCACCAACTCCACATTCACAGGCAACTTCAGCGCCACAGCCGTTTTCAGATAGCCCTCAATGCAAAGGCTCTAGACGCAAATATTGGTGTGAGAGCTAATTCAATCAAGGAAACACTGCATGTTGGTGAAGGGAATATTGAAGAAGGATCAGCCGAGTGGTTCTTGTGGGAGAACAACTCCATTTGGCTCACTAACTTCACACACCATCAGGCTTCCAAGCAGCTCTCAAGGAAACTCAGTTTTCACACTCTATGCTTAGTGCCCTTTGAGTGCATTATATAGGAATGAACCTGGTAGAGCATCCCACACAAACGAATGCTCCACATGCGGGTTTCACATGCCACCAACTCCACATTCACTGGCAACTTCAGCGCCACAGCCATTTTCAGATAGCCCTCAATGCAAAGGCTCTAGACGCAAATATTGGTGTGAGAGCTAATTCAATCAAGGAAACACTGCATGTTGGTGAAGGGCATATTGAAGAAGGATCAGCCGAGTGGTTCTTGTGGGAGAACAACTCCATTTGGCTCACTAACTTCACACACCATCAGGCATCCAAGCAGCTCTCAAGCAAACTCAGTTTTCACACTCTATGCTTAGTGCCCTTTGAGTGCATTATCTAGGAATGAACCTGGTAGAGCATGCCACACAAACGAATGCTCCACATGCGGGTTTCACATGCCACTAACTCCACATTCACAGGCAACTTCAGCGCCACAGCCGTTTTCAGATAGCCCTCAATGCAAAGGCTCTAGACGCAAATATTGGTGTGAGAGCTAATTCAATCAAGGAAACACTGCATGTTGCTGAAGGGCATATTGAAGAAGGATCAGCCGAGTGGTTCTTGTGGGAGAACAACTCCATTTGGCTCACTAACTTCACACACCATCAGGCTTCCAAGCAGCTCTCAAGGAAGCTCAGTTTTCACACTCTATGCTTAGTGCCCTTTGAGTGCCTAGGACTGAAATGAAGCTTGGTGAGCATCCCACACAAACGAATGCTCCACATGCGGGTTTCACATGCCACCAACTTCACATTCACAGGCAACTTCAGCGCCACAGCCGTTTTCAGATAGCCCTCAAAGCAAAGGCTCTAGACGCAAATATTGGTGTGAGACCTAATGCAATCAAGGAAACACTGCATGTTGGTGAAGGGCATATGGAAGAAGGATCAGCCGAGTGGTTCTTGTTTCAGAACAACTCCATTTGGCTCACTAACTTCACACACCATCAGGCTTCCAAGCAGCTCTCAACTAAACTCAGTTTTCACACTCTATGCTTAGTGCCCTTTGAGTGCCTAGGACTGAAATGAAACTTGGTGAGCATCCCACACAAACGAATGCTCCACATGCGGGTTTCACATGCCACCAACTCCACATTCACAGGCAACTTCAGCGCCACAGCCGTTTTCAGATAGCCCTCAATGCAAAGGCTCTAGACGCAAATATTGGTGTGAGAGCTAATTCAATCAAGGAAACACTGCATATTGGTGAAGGGCATATTGAAGAAGGATCAGCCGAGTGGTTCTTGTGGGAGAACAACTCCATTTGGCTCACTAACTTCACACACCATCAGGCTTCCAAGCAGCTCTCAAGCAAACTCAGTTTTCACACTCTATGCTTAGTGCCCTTTGAGTGCCTTATCTAGGAATGAACCTGGTAGAGCATCCCACACAAACGAATGCTCCACATGCGGGTTTCACATGCCACTAACTCCACATTCACAGGCAACTTCAGCGCCACAGCCGTTTTCAGATAGCCCTCAATGCAAAGGCTCTAGACGCAAATATTGGTGTGAGAGTTAATTCAATCAAGGAAACACTGCATGTTGGTGAAGGGCATATTGAAGAAGGATCAGCCGAGTGGTTCTTGTGGGAGAACAACTCCATTTGGCTCACTAACTTCACACACCATCAGGCTTCCAAGCAGCTCTCAAGGAAACTCAGTTTTCACACTCTATGCTTAGTGCCCTTTGAGTGCCTAGGACTGAAATGAAACTTGGTGAGCATCCCACAAAAACGAATGCTCCACATGCCGGTTTCACATGCGACTAACTCCACATTCACAGGCAACTTCAGCGCCACAGCCGTTTTCAGATAGCCCTCAATGCAAAGGCTCTAGACGCAAATATTGGTGTGAGAGCTAATTCAATCAAGGAAACACTGCATGTTGGTGAAGGGCATATTGAAGAAGGATCAGCCGAGTGGTTCTTGTGGGAGAACAACTCCATTTGGCTCACTAACTTCACACACCATCAGGCTTCCAAGCAGCTCTCAAGGAAGCTCAGTTTTCACACTCTATGCTTAGTCCCCTTTGAGTGCCTAGGTCTGAAATGAAACTTGGTGAGCATCCCACACAAACGAATGCTCCACATGCGTGTTTCACATGCCACCAACTCCACATTCACAGGCAACTTCAGCGCCACAGCCGTTTTCAGATAGCCCTCAAAGCAAAGGCTCTAGACGCAAATATTGGTGTGAGAGCTAATTCAATCAAGGAAACACTGCATGTTGGTGAAGGGCATATTGAAGAAGGATCAGCCGAGTGGTTCTTGTGGGAGAACAACTCCATTTGGCTCACTAACTTCACACACCATCAGGCTTCCAAGCAGCTCTCAAGCAAACTCAGTTTTCACACTCTATGCTTAGTGCCCTTTGAGTGCATTATCTAGGACTGAACCTGGTAGAGCATCCCACACAAACGAATGCTCCACATGCGGGTTTCACATGCCACCAACTCCACATTCACAGGCAACTTCAGCGCCACAGCCGTTTTCAGATAGCCCTCAAAGCAAAGGCTCTAGACGCAAATATTGGTGTGAGAGCTAATTCAATCAAGGAAACACTGCATGTTGGTGAAGGGCATATTGAAGAAGGATCAGCCGAGTGGTTCTTGTTTCAGAACAACTCCATTTGGCTCACTAACTTCACACACCATCAGGCTTCCAAGCAGCTCTCAAGGAAACTCAGTTTTCACACTCTATGCTTAGTGCCCTTTGAGTGCATTATCTAGGAATGAACCTGGTAGAGCATCTCACACAAACGAATGCTCCACATGCGGGTTTCACATGCCACTAACTCCACATTCACAGGCAACTTCAGCGCCACAGCCGTTTTCAGATAGCCCTCAATGCAAAGGCTCTAGACGCAAATATTGGTGTGAGAGCTAATTCAATCAAGGAAACACTGCATGTTGATGAAGGGCATATTGAAGAAGGATCAGCCGAGTGGTTCTTGTGGCAGAACAACTCCATTTGGCTCACTAACTTCACACACCATCAGGCTTCCAAGCAGCTCTCAAGGAAACTCAGTTTTCACACTCTATGCTTAGTGCCCTTTGAGTGCCTAGGACTGAAATTAAGCCTGGTAGCGCATCCCACACAAACGAATGCTCCACATGCGGGTTTCACATGCCACCAACTCCACATTCACAGGCAACTTCAGCGCCACAGCCATTTTCAGATAGCCCTCAATGCAAAGGCTCTAGACGCAAATATTGGTGTGAGAGCTAATTCAATCAAGGAAACACTGCATGTTGGTGAAGGGCATATTGAAGAAGGATCAGCCGAGTGGTTCTTGTTTCAGAACAACTCCATTTGGCTCACTAACTTCACACACCATCAGGCTTCCAAGCAGCTCTCAAGGAAACTCAGTTTTCACACTCTATGCTTAGTGCCCTTTGAGTGCATTATCTAGGAATGAACCTGGTAGAGCATCCCACACAAACGAATGCTCCACATGCGGTTCTTGTGGGAGAACAACTCCATTTGGCTCACTAACTTCACACACCATCAGGCTTCCAAGCAGCTCTCAAGGAAACTCAGTTTTCACACTCTATGCTTAGTGCCCTTTGAGTGCCTAGGACTGAAATGAAACTTTTTGAGCATCTCACACATACGAATGCTCCACATGCGGGTTTCACATGCCACCAACTCCACATTCACTGGCAACTTCAGCGCCACAGCCGTTTTCAGATAGCCCTCAATGCAAAGGCTCTAGACGCAAATATTGGTGTGAGAGCTAATTCAATCAAGGAAACACTGCATGTTGGTGAAGGGCATATTGAAGAAAGATCAGCCGAGTGGTTCTTGTGGGAGAACAACTCGATTTGGCTCACTAACTTTACACACCATCAGGCTTCCAAGCAGCTCTCAAGCAAACTCAGTTTTCACACTCTATGCTTAGTGCCCTTTGAGTGCCTAGGACTGAAATGAAACTTGGTGAGCATCCCACACAAACGAATGCTCCACATGCGGGTTTCACATGCCACCAACTCCACATTCACAGGCAACTTCAGCGCCACAGCCGTTTTCAGATAGCCCTCAATGCAAAGGCTCTAGACGCAAATATTGGTGTGAGAGCTAATTCAATCAAGGAAACACTGCATGTTGGTGAAGGGCATATTGAAGAAGGATCAGCCGAGTGGTTCTTGTGGGAGAACAACTGCATTTGGCTCACTAACTTCACACACCATCAGGCTTCCTAGCAGCTCTCCAGGAAACTCAGTTTTCACACTCTATGCTCAGTGCCCTTTGAGTGCATTATCTAGGAATGAACCTGGTAGAGCATCCCACACAAACGAATGCTCCACATGCGGGTTTCACATGCCACCAACTCCACATTCACAGGCAACTTCAGCGCCACAGCCGTTTTCAGATAGCCCTCAATGCAAAGGCTCTAGACGCAAATATTGGTGTGAGAGCTAATTCAATCAAGGAAACACTGCATGTTGGTGAAGGGCATATTGAAGAAGGATCAGCCGAGTAGTTCTTGTGGCAGAACAACTCCATTTGGCTCACTAACTTCACACACCATCAGGCTTCCAAGCAGCTCTCAAGCAAACTCAGTTTTCACACTCTATGCTTAGTGCCCTTTGAGTGCCTAGGACTGAAATGAAGCTTGGTGAGCATCCCACACAAACGAATGCTCCACATGCGGGTTTCACATGCCACCAACTTCACATTCACAGGCAACTTCAGCGCCACAGCCGTTTTCAGATAGCCCTCAATGCAAAGGCTCTAGACGCAAATATTGGTGTGAGAGCTAATTCAATCAAGGAAACACTGCATGTTGGTGAAGGGCATATTGAAGAAGGATCAGCCGAGTGGTTCTTGTGGGAGAACAACTCCATTTGGCTCACTAACTTCACACACCATCAGGCTTCCAAGCAGCTCTCAAGCAAACTCAGTTTTCACACTCTATGCTTAGTGCCCTTTGAGTGCATTATCTAGAAATGAACCTGGTAGAGCATCCAACACAAACGAATGCTCCACATGCGGGTTTCACATGCCACCAACTCCACATTCACAGGCAACTTCAGCACCACAGCCGTTTTCAGATAGCCCTCAATGCAAAGGATCTAGACGCAAATATTGGTGTGAGAGCTAATTCAATCAAGGAAACACTGCATGTTGGTGAAGGGCATATTGAAGAAGGATCAGCCGAGTGGTTCTTGTGGGAGAACAACTCCATTTGGCTCACTAACTTCACACACCATCAGGCTTCCAAGCAGCTCTCAGGCAAACTCAGTTTTCACACTCTATGCTTAGTGCCCTTTGAGTGCCTAGGACTGAAATTAAGCGTGGTAGCGCATCCCACACAAACGAATGCTCCACATGCGGGTTTCACATGCCACCAACTCCACATTCACAGGCAACTTCAGCGCCCCAGCCGTTTTCAGATAGCCCTCAATGCAAAGGCTCTAGACGCAAATATTGGTGTGAGAGCTAATTCAATCAAGGAAACACTGCATGTTGGTGAAAGGCATATTGAAGAAGGATCAGCCGAGTGGTTCTTGTGGGAGAACAACTCCATTTGGCTCACTAACTTCACACACCATCAGGCTTCCAAGCAGCTCTCAAGGAAACTCAGTTTTCACACTCTATGCTTAGTGCCCTTTGAGTGCCTTATTTAGGAATGAACCTGGTAGAGCATCCCACACAAACGAATGCTCCACATGCGGGTTTCACATGCCACTAACTCCACATTCACAGGCAACTTCAGCGCCACAGCCGTTTTCAGATAGCCCTCAATGCAAAGGCTCTAGACGCAAATATTGGTGTGAGAGCTAATTCAATCAAGGAAACACTGCATGTTGGTGAAGGGCATATTGAAGAAGGATCAGCCGAGTGGTTCTTGTGGGAGAACAACTCCATTTGGCTCACTAACTTCACACACCATCAGGCTTCCAAGCAGCTCTCAAGGAAACTCAGTTTTCACACTCTATGCTTAGTGCCCTTTGAGTGCCTAGGACTGAAATGAAGCTTGGTGAGCATCCCACACAAACGAATGCTCCACATGCGGGTTTCACATGCCACCAACTCCACATTCACAGGCAACTTCAGCGCCACAGGCGTTTTCAGATAGCCCTCAATACAAAGGCTTTAGGCGCAAATATTGTTGTGAGAGCTAATTCAATCAAGGAAACACTGCATGTTGGTGAAGGGCATATTGAAGAAGGATCAGCCGAGTGGTTCTTGGGGGAGAACAACTCCATTTGGCTCACTAACTTCACACACCATCAGGCTTCCAAGCAGCTCTCAAGCAAACTCAGTTTTCACACTCTATGCTTAGTGCCCTTTGAGTGCCTTATTTAGGAATGAACCTGGTAGAGCATCCCACACAAACGAATGCTCCACTTGCGGGTTTCACATGCCACTAACTCCACATTCACAGGCAACTTCAGCGCCACAGCCGTTTTCAGATAGCCCTCAATGCAAATGCTCTAGACGCAAATATTGGTGTGAGAGCTAATTCAATCAAGGAAACACTGCATGTTGGTGAAGGGCATATTGAAGAAGGATCAGCCGAGTGGTTCTTGTGGGAGAACAACTCCATTTGGCTCACTAACTTCACACACCATCAGGCTTCCAAGCAGCTCTCAAAGAAACTCAGTTTTCACACTCTATGCTTAGTGCCCTTTAAGTGCCTAGGACTGAAATGAACCTTGGTGAGCATCCAACACAAACGAATGCTCCACATGCGGGTTTCACATGCCACCAACTCCACATTCACAGGCAACTTCAGCGCCACAGCCGTTTTCACATAGCCCTCAATGCAAAGGCTCTAGACGCAAATATTGGTGTGAGAGCTAATTCAATCAAGGAAACACTGCATGTTGGTGAAGGGCATATTGAAGAAAGATCAGCCGAGTGGTTCTTGTGGGAGAACAACTCCATTTGGCTCACTAACTTCACACACCATCAGGCTTCCAAGCAGTTCTCAAGCAAACTCAGTTTTCGCACTCTATGCTTAGTGCCCTTTGAGTGCCTTATCTAGGAATGAACCTGGTAGAGCATCCCACACAAACGAATGCTCCACATGCGTGTTTCACATGCCACCAACTCCACATTCACAGGCAACTTCAGCGCCACAGCCGTTTTCACATAGCCCTCAATGCAAAGGCTCTAGACGCAAATATTGGTGTGAGAGCTAATTCAATCAAGGAAACACTGCATGTTGGTGAAGGGCATATTGAAGAAGGATCAGCCGAGTGGTTCTTGTGGGAGAACAACTCCATTTGGCTCACTAACTTCACACACCATCAGGCTTCCAAGCAGCTCTCAAGGAAACTCAGTTTTCACACTCTATGCTTAGTGCCCTTTGAGTGCCTTATCTAGGAATGAACCTGGTAGAGCATCCCACACAAACGAATGCTCCACATGCGGGTTTCACATGCCACCAACTCCACATTCACTGGCAGCTTCAGCGCCACAGCCGTTTTCAGATAGCCCTCAATGCAAAGGCTCTAGACGCAAATATTGGTGTGAGAGCTAATTCAATCAAGGAAACACTGCATGTTGGTGAAGGGCATATTGAAGAAGGATCAGCCGAGTGGTTCTTGTGGGAGAACAACTCCATTTGGCTGACTAACTTCACACACCATCAGGCTTCCAAGCAGCTCTCAAGGAAACTCAGTTTTCACACTCTATGCTTAGTGCCCTTTGAGTGCCTAGGACTGAAATGAATCTTGGTGAGCATCCCACACAAACGAATGATCCACATGCGGGTTTCAGATGCCACCAACTCCACATTCACAGGCAACTTCAGCGCCACAGCCGTTTTCAGATAGCCCTCAATGCAAAGGCTATAGACGCAAATATTGGTGTGAGAGCTAATTCAATCAAGGAAACACTGCACGTTGGTGAAGGGCATATTGAAGAAGGAACAGCCGAGTGGTTCTTGTGGGAGAACAACTCCATTTGGCTCACTAACTTCACACACCATCAGGCTTCCAAGCAGCTCTCAAGGAAACTCAGTTTTCACACTCTATGCTTAGTGCCCTTTGAGTGCCTTATCTAGGAATGAACCTGGTAGAGCATCTCACACAAACGAATGCTCCACATGTGGGTTTCAAATGCCCACCAACTCCACATTCACAGGCAACTTCAGCGCCACAGCCGTTTTCAGATAGCCCTCAATGCAAAGGCTCTAGACGCAAATATTGGTGTGAGAGTTAATTCAATCAAGGAAACACTGCATGTTGGTGAAGGGGCATATTGAAGAAGGATCAGCCGAGTGGTTCTTGTGGCAGAACAACTCCATTTGGCTCACTAACTTCACACACCATCAGGCTTCCAAGCAGCTCTCAAGGAAACTCAGTTTTCACACTCTATGCTTAGTGCCCTTTGAGTGCCTAGGACTGAAATGAAACTTGGTGAGCATCCCACACAAACGAATGCTCCACATGCGGGTTTCACATGCCACCAACTCCACATTCACAGGCAACTTCAGCGCCACAGCCGTTTTCAGATAGCCCTCAATGCAAAGGCTCTAGACGCAAATATTGGTGTGAGAGCTAATTCAATCAAGGAAACACTGCATGTTGGTGAAGGGCATATTGAAGAAGGATCATCCGAGTGGTTCTTGTGGGAGAACAACTCCATTTGGCTCACTAACTTCACACACCATCAGGCTTCCAAGCAGCTCTCAAGGAAACTCAGTTTTTACACTCTATGCTTAGTGCCCTTTGAGTGCCTAGGACTGAAATGAAACTTGGTGAGCATCCCACACAAACGAATGCTCCACATGCGGGTTTCACATGCCACCAACTCCACATTCACTGGCAACTTCAGCGCCACAGCCGTTTTCAGATAGCCCTCAATGCAAAGGCTCTAGACGCAAATATTGGTGTGAGAGCTAATTCAATCAAGGAAACACTGCATGTTGGTGAAGGGCATATTGAAGAAGGATCAGCCGAGTGGTTCTTGTGGGAGAACAACTCCATTTGGCTCACTAACTTCACACACCATCAGGCTTCCAAGCAGCTCTCAAGGAAACTCAGTTTTCACACTCTATGCTTAGTGCCCTTTAAGTGCCTAGGACTGAAATGAAGCTTGGTGAGCATCCCACACAAACGAATGCTCCACATGCGGGTTTCACATGCCACCAACTCCACATTAACAGGCAACTTCAGTGCCACAGCCGTTTTCACATAGCCCTCAATGCAAAGGCTCTAGACGCAAATATTGGTGTGAGAGCTAATTCAATCAAGGAAAACACTGCATGTTGGTGAAGGGCATATTGAAGAAAGATCAGCCGAGTGGTTCTTGTGGGGAGAACAACTCCATTTGGCTCACTAACTTCACACACCATCAGGCTTCCAAGCAGTTCTCAAGCAAACTCAGTTTTCACACTCTATGCTTAGTGCCATTTGAGTGCCTTATCTAGGAATGAACCTGTTAGAGCATCCCACACAAACGAATGCTCCACATGCGGGTTTCACATGCCACCAACTCCACATTCACAGGCAACTTCAGCGCCACAGCCATTTTCAGATAGCCCTCAATGCAAATGCTCTAGACGCAAATATTGGTGTGAGAGCTAATTCAATCAAGGAAACACTGCATGTCGGTGAAGGGGCATATTGAAGAAGGAACAGCCGAGTGGTTCTTTGGGAGAACAACTCCATTGGGCTCACTAACTTCACACACCATCAGGCTTCCAAGCAGCTCTCAAGCAAACTCAGTTTTCACACTCTATGCTTAGTGCCCTTTGAGTGCCTTATCTAGGAATGAACCTGGTAGAGCGTCCCACAGAAACGAATGCTCCACATGCGGGTTTCCCATGCCACCAACTCCACATTCACAGGCAACTTCAGCGCCACAGCCGTTTTCAGATAGCCCTCAATGCAAAGGCTCTAGACGCAAATATTGGTGTGAGAGCTAATTCAATCAAGGAAACACTGCATGTTGGTGAAGGGCATATTGAAGAAGGATCAGCCGAGTGGTTCTTGTGGGAGAACAACTCCATTTGGCTCACTAACTTCACACACCATCAGGCTTCCAAGCAGCTCTCAAGGAAACTCAGTTTTCACACTCTATGCTTAGTGCCCTTTGAGTGCCTAGGATTGAAATGAAGCTTAGTAGAGCATCCCACACAAACGAATGCTCCACATGCGGGTTTCACATGCCACCAACTCCACATTCACAGGCAACTTCAGCGCCACAGCCATTTTCAGATAGCCCTCAATGCAAAGGCTCTAGACGCAAATATTGGTGTGAGAGCTAATTCAATCAAGGAAAACACTGCATGTTGGTGAAGGGCATATTGAAGAAGGATCAGCCGAGTGGTTCTTGTGGGAGAACAACTCCATTTGGCTCACTAACTTCACACACCATCAGGCTTCCAAGCAGCTCTCAAGGAAACTCAGTTTTCACACTCTATGCTTAGTGCCCTTTGAGTGCCTAGGACTGAAATGAAACTTGGTGAGCATCCCACACAAACGAATGCTCCACATGCGGGTTTCACATGCCACCAACTCCACATTCACAGGGCAACTTCAGCGCCACAAGCCGTTTTCAGATAGCCCTCAATGCAAAGGCTCTAGACGCAAATATTGGTGTGAGAGCTAATTCAATCAAGGAAACACTGCATGTTGGTGAAGGGCATATTGAAGAAGGATCAGCCGAGTGGTTGTTGTGGGAGAACAACTCCATTTGGCTCCCTAACTTCACACACCATCAGGCTTCCAAGCAGCTCTCAAGCAAACTCAGTTTTCACACTCTATGCTTAGTGCCCTTTGAGTGCCTTATCTAGGAATGAACCTGGTAGAGCATCCCACACAAACGAATGCTCCACATGCGTGTTTCACATGCCACCAACTCCACATTCACAGGCAACTTCAGCGCCACAGCCGTTTTCACATAGCCCTCAATGCAAAGGCTCTAGACGCAAATATTGGTGTGAGAGCTAATTCAATCAAGGAAACACTGCATGTTGGTGAAGGGCATATTGAAGAAGGATCAGCCGAGTGGTTCTTGTGGGAGAACAACTCCATTTGGCTCACTAACTTCACACACCATCAGGCTTCCAAGCAGCTCTCAAGGAAACTCAGTTTTCACACTCTATGCTTAGTGCCCTTTGAGTGCCTTATCTAGGAATGAACCTGGTAGAGCATCCCACACAAACGATTGCTCCACATGCGGGTTTCACATGCCACCAACTCCACATTCACTGGCAGCTTCAGCGCCACAGCCGTTTTCAGATAGCCCTCAATGCAAAGGCTCTAGACGCAAATATTGGTGTGAGAGCTAATTCAATCAAGGAAACACTGCATGTTGGTGAAGGGCATATTGAAGAAGGATCAGCCGAGTGGTTCTTGTGGGAGAACAACTCCATTTGGCTGACTAACTTCACACACCATCAGGCTTCCAAGCAGCTCTCAAGGAAACTCAGTTTTCACACTCTATGCTTAGTGCCCTTTGAGTGCCTAGGACTGAAATGAATCTTGGTGAGCATCCCACACAAACGAATGATCCACATGCGGGTTTCAGATGCCACCAACTCCACATTCACAGGCAACTTCAGCGCCACAGCCATTTTCAGATAGCCCTCAATGCAAAGGCTATAGACGCAAATATTGGTGTGAGAGCTAATTCAATCAAGGAAACACTGCACGTTGGTGAAGGGCATATTGAAGAAGGAACAGCCGAGTGGTTCTTGTGGGAGAACAACTCCATTTGGCTCACTAACTTCACACACCATCAGGCTTCCAAGCAGCTCTCAAGGAAACTCAGTTTTCACACTCTATGCTTAGTGCCCTTTGAGTGCCTTATCTAGGAATGAACCTGGTAGAGCATCTCACACAAACGAATGCTCCACATGTGGGTTTCAAATGCCACCAACTCCACATTCACAGGCAACTTCAGCGCCACAGCCGTTTTCAGATAGCCCTCAATGCAAAGGCTCTAGATGCAAATATTGGTGTGAGAGTTAATTCAATCAAGGAAACACTGCATGTTGGTGAAGGGCATATTGAAGAAGGATCAGCCGAGTGGTTCTTGTGGCAGAACAACTCCATTTGGCTCACTAACTTCACACACCATCAGGCTTCCAAGCAGCTCTCAAGGAAACTCAGTTTTCACACTCTATGCTTAGTGCCCTTTGAGTGCCTAGGGACTGAAATGAAACTTGGTGAGCATCCCACACAAACGAATGCTCCACATGCGGGTTTCACATGCCACCAACTCCACATTCACAGGCAACTTCAGCGCCACAGCCGTTTTCAGATAGCCCTCAATGCAAAGGCTCTAGACGCAAATATTGGTGTGAGAGCTAATTCAATCAAGGAAACACTGCATGTTGGTGAAGGGCATATTGAAGAAGGATCATCCGAGTGGTTCTTGTGGGAGAACAACTCCATTTGGATCACTAACTTCACACACCATCAGGCTTCCAAGCAGCTCTCAAGGAAACTCAGTTTTTACACTCTATGCTTAGTGCCCTTTGAGTGCCTAGGACTGAAATGAAACTTGGTGAGCATCCCACACAAACGAATGCTCCACATGCGGGTTTCACATGCCACCAACTCCACATTCACTGGCAACTTCAGCGCCACAGCCGTTTTCAGATAGCCCTCAATGCAAAGGCTCTAGACGCAAATATTGGTGTGAGAGCTAATTCAATCAAGGAAACACTGCATGTTGGTGAAGGGCATATTGAAGAAGGATCAGCCGAGTGGTTCTTGTGGGAGAACAACTCCATTTGGCTCACTAACTTCACACACCATCAGGCTTCCAAGCAGCTCTCAAGGAAACTCAGTTTTCACACTCTATGCTTAGTGCCCTTTAAGTGCCTAGGACTGAAATGAAGCTTGGTGAGCATCCCACACAAACGAATGCTCCACATGCGGGTTTCACATGCCACCAACTCCACATTAACAGGCAACTTCAGTGCCACAGCCGTTTTCACATAGCCCTCAATGCAAAGGCTCTAGACGCAAATATTGGTGTGAGAGCTAATTCAATCAAGGAAACACTGCATGTTGGTGAAGGGCATATTGAAGAAAGATCAGCCGAGTGGTTCTTGTGGGAGAACAACTCCATTTGGCTCACTAACTTCACACACCATCAGGCTTCCAAGCAGTTCTCAAGCAAACTCAGTTTTCACACTCTATGCTTAGTGCCATTTGAGTGCCTTATCTAGGAATGAACCTGTTAGAGCATCCCACACAAACGAATGCTCCACATGCGGGTTTCACATGCCACCAACTCCACATTCACAGGCAACTTCAGCGCCACAGCCATTTTCAGATAGCCCTCAATGCAAATGCTCTAGACGCAAATATTGGTGTGAGAGCTAATTCAATCAAGGAAACACTGCATGTCGGTGAAGGGCATATTGAAGAAGGAACAGCCGAGTGGTTCTTGTGGGAGAACAACTCCATTGGGCTCACTAACTTCACACACCATCAGGCTTCCAAGCAGCTCTCAAGCAAACTCAGTTTTCACACTCTATGCTTAGTGCCCTTTGAGTGCCTTATCTAGGAATGAACCTGGTAGAGCGTCCCACAGAAACGAATGCTCCACATGCGGGTTTCCCATGCCACCAACTCCACATTCACAGGCAACTTCAGCGCCACAGCCGTTTTCAGATAGCCCTCAATGCAAAGGCTCTAGACGCAAATATTGGTGTGAGAGCTAATTCAATCAAGGAAACACTGCATGTTGGTGAAGGGGCATATTGAAGAAGGATCAGCCGAGTGGTTCTTGTGGGAGAACAACTCCATTTGGCTCACTAACTTCACACACCATCAGGCTTCCAAGCAGCTCTCAAGGAAACTCAGTTTTCACACTCTATGCTTAGTGCCCTTTGAGTGCCTAGGATTGAAATGAAGCTTAGTAGAGCATCCCACACAAACGAATGCTCCACATGCGGGTTTCACATGCCACCAACTCCACATTCACAGGCAACTTCAGCGCCACAGCCATTTTCAGATAGCCCTCAATGCAAAGGCTCTAGACGCAAATATTGGTGTGAGAGCTAATTCAATCAAGGAAACACTGCATGTTGGTGAAGGGCATATTGAAGAAGGATCAGCCGAGTGGTTCTTGTGGGAGAACAACTCCATTTGGCTCACTAACTTCACACACCATCAGGCTTCCAAGCAGCTCTCAAGGAAACTCAGTTTTCACACTCTATGCTTAGTGCCCTTTGAGTGCCTAGGACTGAAATGAAACTTGGTGAGCATCCCACACAAACGAATGCTCCACATGCGGGTTTCACATGCCACCAACTCCACATTCACAGGCAACTTCAGCGCCACAGCCGTTTTCAGATAGCCCTCAATGCAAAGGCTCTAGACGCAAATATTGGTGTGAGAGCTAATTCAATCAAGGAAAACACTGCATGTTGGTGAAGGGCATATTGAAGAAGGATCAGCCGAGTGGTTGTTGTGGGAGAACAACTCCATTTGGCTCCCTAACTTCACACACCATCAGGCTTCCAAGCAGCTCTCAAGCAAAACTCAGTTTTCACACTCTATGCTTAGTGCCCTTTGAGTGCCTTATCTAGGAATGAACCTGGTAGAGCATCCCACACAAACGAATGCTCCACATGCGGGTTTCACATGCCACTAACTCCACATTCACAGGCAACTTCAGCGCCACAGCCGTTTTCAGATAGCCCTCAATGCAAAGGCTCTAGACGCAAATATTGGTGTGAGAGCTAATTCAATCAAGGAAACACTGCATGTTGGTGAAGGGCATATTGAAGAAGGATCAGCCGAGTGGTTCTTGTGGAAGAACAACTCCATTTGGCTCACTAACTTCACACACCATCAGGCTTCCAAGCAGCTCTCAAGGAAACTCAGTTTTCACACTCTATGCTTAGTGACCTTTGAGTGCCTAGGACTGAAATGAAACTTGGTGAGCATCCCACACAAACGAATGCTCCACATGCGGGTTTCACATTGACTAACTCCACATTCACAGGCAACTTCAGCGCCACAGCCGTTTTCAGATAGCCCTCAATGCAAAGGCTCTAGACGCAAATATTGGTGTGAGAGCTAATTCAATCAAGGAAACACTGCATGTTGGTGAAGGGCATATTGAAGAAGGATCAGCCGAGTGGTTCTTGTGGGATAACAACTCCATTTGGCTCACTAACTTCACACACCATCAGGCTTCCAAGCAGCTCTCAAGGAAAACTCAGTTTTCACACTCTATGCTTAGTGCCCTTTGAGTGCCTAGGTCTGAAATGAAACTTGGTGAGCATCCCACACAAACGAATGCTCCACATGCGTGATTCACATGCCACCAACTCCACATTCACAGGCAACTTCAGCGCCACAGCCGTTTTCAGATAGCCCTCAATGCAAAGGCTCTAGACGCAAATATTGGTGTGAGAGCTAATTCAATCAAGGAAACACTGCATGTCTGTGAAGGGTATATTGAAGAAGGATCAGCCGAGTGGTTCTTGTTTCAGAACAACTCCATTTGGCTCACTAACTTCACACACCATCAGGCTTCCAAGCAGCTCTCAAGGAAACTCAGTTTTCACACTCTATGCTTAGTGCCCTTTGAGTGCATTATCTAGGAATGAACCTGGTAGAGCATCTCACACAAACGAATGCTCCACATGCGGGTTTCACATGCGACTAACTCCCACATTCACAGGCAACTTCAGCGCCACAGCCGTTTTCAGATAGCCCTCAATGCAAAGGCTCTAGACGCAAATATTGGTGTGAGAGCTAATTCAATCAAGGAAACACTGCATGTTGATGAAGGGCATATTGAAGAAGGATCAGCCGAGTGTTTCTTGTGGGAGAACAACTCCATTTGGCTCACTAACTTCACACACCATCAGGCTT
>NW_026698778.1:0-37652 GCF_030435755.1 Ochotona princeps | reverse complement strand
TGCTATCTGAAAACGGCTGTGGCGCTGAAGTTGCCTGAGAATGTGGAGTTGGTGGCATGTGAAACCCGCATGTGGAGCATTCGTTTGTGTGGGATGCTCACCAAGCTTAATTTCAGTCCTAGGTACTCAAAGGGCACTAAGCATAGAGTGTGAAAACTGAGTTTCCTTGAGAGCTGCTTGGAAGCCTGATGGTGTGTGAAGTTAGTGAGCCAAATGGAGTTGTTCGCTCACAAGAACACTCGGCTGATCCTTCTTCAATATGCCCTTCACCAACATGCAGTGTTTCCTTGATTGAATTAGCTCTCACACCAATATTTGCGTCTAGAGCCTTTGCATTGAGGGCTATCTGAAAACGGCTGTGGCGCTGAAGTTGCCTGAGAATGTGGAGTTGGTGGCATGTGAAACCCGCATGTGGAGCATTCGTTTGTGTGGGATGCTCTACCAGGTTCAACCCTAGATAATGAACTCAAAGAGCACTAAGCATAGAGTGTGAAAACTGAGTTTCCTTGAGAGCTGCTTGGAAGCCTGATGGTGTGTGAAGTTAGTGAGCCAAATGGAGTTGTTCTCCCACAAGAACCACTCGGCTGATCCTTCTTCAATATGCCCTTCACCAACATGCAGTGTTTCCTTGATTGAATTAGCTCTTACACCAATATTTGCGTCTAGAGCCTTTGCATTGAGGGCTATCTGAAAACGGCTGTGGCGCTGAAGTTGCCTGTGAATGTGGAGTTGGTGGCATGTGAAACCCGCATGTGGAGCATTCGTTTGTGTGGGATGCTCTACCAGGTTCATTCCTAGATAATGCACTCAAAGGGCACTAAGCATAGAGTGTGAAAACTGAGTTTCCTTGAGAGCTGCTTGGAAGCCTGATGGTGTGTGAAGTTAGTGAGCCAAATGGAGTTGTTCTCCCACAAGAACCACTCGGCTGATCCTTCTTCTATATGCCCTTCACCAACATGCAGTGTTTCCTTGATTGAATTAGCTCTCACACCAATATTTGCGTCTAGAGCCTTTGCATTGAGGGCTATCTGAAAACGGCTGTGGCGCTGAAGTTGCCTGAGAATGTGGAGTTGGTGGCATGTGAAACCCGCATGTGGAGCATTCGTTTGTGTGGGATGCTCTACCAGGTTCATTCCTAGATAATGCACTCAAAGGGCACTAAGCATAGAGTGTGAAAACTGAGTTTCCTTGGAGAGCTGCTTGGAAGCCTGATGGTGTGTGAAGTTAGTGAGCCAAATGGAGTTGTTCTCCCACAAGAACCACTCGGCTGATCCTTCTTCAATATGCCCTTCACCAACATGCAGTGTTTCCTTGATTGAATTAGCTCTCACACCAATATTTGCGTCTAGAGCCTTTGCATTGAGGGCTATCTGAAAACGGCTGTGGCGCTGAAGTTGCCTGAGAATGTGGAGTTGGTGGCATGTGAAACCCGCATGTGGAGCATTCGTTTGTGTGGGATGCTCACCAAGCTTCATTTCAGTCCTAGGTACTCAAAGGGCACTAAGCATAGACTGTGAAAACTGAGTTTCCTTGAGAGCTGCTTAGAAGCCTGATGGTTTGTGAAGTTAGTGAGCCAAATGGAGTTGTTCTCCCACAAGAACCACTCGGCTGATCCTTCTTCAATATGCCCTGCACCAACATGCAGTGTTTCCTTGATTGAATTAGCTCTCACACCAATATTTGCGTCTAGAGCCTTTGCATTGAGGGCTATCTGAAAACGGCTGTGGCGCTGAAGTTGCCTGAGAATGTGGAGTTGGTAGCATGTGAAACCCGCATGTGGAGCATTCGTTTGTGTGGGATGCTCTACCAGGTTCATTCCTAGATAATGCACTCAAAGGGCACTAAGCATAGAGTGTGAAAACTGAGTTTCCTTGAGAGCTGCTTGGAAGCCTGATGGTGTGTGAAGTTAGTGAGCCAAATGGAGTTGTTCTCCCACAAGAACCACACGGCTGATCCTTCTTCAATATGCCCTTCACCAACATGCAGTGTTTCCTTGATTGAATTAGCTCTCACACCAATATTTGCGTCTAGAGCCTTTGCATTGAGGGCTATCTGAAAACGGCTGTGGCGCTGAAGTTGCCTGAGAATGTGGAGTTGGTGGCATGTGAAACCCGCATGTGGAGCATTCGTTTGTGTGGGATGCTCTACCAGGTTCATTCCTAGATAATGCACTCAAAGGGCACTAAGCATAGAGTGTGAAAACTGAGTTTCCTTGAGAGCTGCTTGGAAGCCTGATGGTGTGTGAAGTTAGTGAGCCAAATGGAGTTGTTCTCCCACAAGAACCACTCGGCTGATCCTTCTTCAATATGCCCTTCACCAACATGCAGTGTTTCCTTGATTGAATTAGCTCTCACACCAATATTTGCGTCTAGAGCCTTTGCATTGAGGGCTATCTGAAAACGGCTGTGGCGCTGAAGTTGCCTGTGAATGTGGAGTTGGTGGCATGTGAAACCCGCATGTGGAGCATTCGTTTGTGTGGGATGCTCACCAAGCTTCATTTCAGTCCTAGGTACTCAAAGGGCACTAAGCATAGACTGTGAAAACTGAGTTTCTTTGAGAGCTGCTTAGAAGCCTGATGGTGTGTGAAGTTAGTGAGCCAAATGGAGTTGTTCTCCCACAAGAACCACTCGCTGATCCTTCTTCAATATGCCCTGCACCAACATGCAGTGTTTCCTTGATTGAATTAGCTCTCACACCAATATTTGCGTCTAGAGCCTTTGCATTGAGGGCTATCTGAAAACGGCTGTGGCGCTGAAGTTGCCTGAGAATGTGGAGTTGGTGGCATGTGAAACCCGCATGTGGAGCATTCGTTTGTGTGGGATGCTCTACCAGGTTCATTCCTAGATAATGCACTCAAAGGGCACTAAGCATAGAGTGTGAAAACTGAGTTTCCTTGAGAGCTGCTTGGAAGCCTGATGGTGTGTGAAGTTAGTGAGCCAAATGGAGTTGTTCTCCCACAAGAACCACTCGGCTGATCCTTCTTCAATATGCCCTTCACCAACATGCAGTGTTTCCTTGATTGAATTAGCTCTCACACCAATATTTGCGTCTAGAGCCTTTGCATTGAGGGCTATCTGAAAACGGCTGTGGCGCTGAAGTTGCCTGAGAATGTGGAGTTGGTGGCATGTGAAACCCGCATGTGGAGCATTCGTTTGTGTGGGATGCTCACCAAGCTTCATTTCAGTCCTAGGTACTCAAAGGGCACTAAGCATAGACTGTGAAAACTGAGTTTCCTTGAGAACTGCTTAGAAGCCTGATGGTGTGTGAAGTTAGTGAGCCAAATGGAGTTGTTCTCCCACAAGAACCACTCGGTTGATCCTTCTTCAATATGCCCTTCACCAACATGCAGTGTTTCCTTGATTGAATTAGCTCTCACACCAATATTTGCGTCTAGAGCCTTTGCATTGAGGGCTATCTGAAAACGGCTGTGGCGCTGAAGTTGCCTGTGAATGTGGAGTTGGTGGCATGTGAAACCCGCATGTGGAGCATTCGTTTGTGTGGGATGCTCACCAAGCTTCATTTCAGTGAAAGGTACTTAAAGGGCACTAAGCATAGAGTGTGAAAACTGAGTTTCCTTGAGAGCTGCTTGGAAGCCTGATGGTGTGTGAAGTTAGTGAGCCAAATGGAGTTGTTCTCCACAAGAACCACTCGGCTGATCCTTCTTCTATATGCCCTTCACCAACATGCAGTGTTTCCTTGATTGAATTAGCTCTCACACCAATATTTGCGTCTAGAGCCTTTGCATTGAGGGCTATCTGAAAACGGCTGTGGCGCTGAAGTTGCCTGAGAATGTGGAGTTGGTGGCATGTGAAACCCGCATGTGGAGCATTCGTTTGTGTGGGATGCTCACCAAGCTTAATTTCAGTCCTAGGTACTCAAAGGGCACTAAGCATAGAGTGTGAAAACTGAGTTTCCTTGAGAGCTGCTTGGAAGCCTGATGGTGTGTGAAGTTACAAAGCCAAATGGAGTTGTTCGCTCACAAGAACCACTCGGCTGATCCTTCTTCAATATGCCCTTCACCAACATGCAGTGTTTCCTTGATTGAATTAGCTCTCACACCAATATTTGCGTCTAGAGCCTTTGCATTGAGGGCTATCTGAAAACGGCTGTGGCGCTGAAGTTGCCTGAGAATGTGGAGTTGGTGGCATGTGAAACCCGCATGTGGAGCATTCGTTTGTGTGGGATGCTCTACCAGGTTCATTCCTAGATACTGCACTCAAAGGGCACTAAGCATAGAGTGTGAAAACTGAGTTTCCTTGAGAGCTGCTTGGAAGCCTGATGGTGTGTGAAGTTAGTGAGCCAAATGGAGTTGTTCTCCCACAAGAACCACACGGCTGATCCTTCTTCAATATGCCCTTCACCAACATGCAGTGTTTCCTTGATTGAATTAGCTCTCACACCAATATTTGCGTCTAGAGCCTTTGCATTGAGGGCTATCTGAAAACGGCTGTGGCGCTGAAGTTGCCTGAGAATGTGGAGTTGGTGGCATGTGAAACCCGCATGTGGAGCATTCGTTTGTGTGGGATGCTCTACCAGGTTCATTCCTAGATAATGCACTCAAAGGGCACTAAGCATAGAGTGTGAAAACTGAGTTTCCTTGAGAGCTGCTTGGAAGCCTGATGGTGTGTGAAGTTAGTGAGCCAAATGGAGTTGTTCTCCCACAAGAACCACTCGGCTGATCCTTCTTCAATATGCCCTTCACCAACATGCAGTGTTTCCTTGATTGAATTAGCTCTCACACCAATATTTGCGTCTAGAGCCTTTGCATTGAGGGCTATCTGAAAACGGCTGTGGCGCTGAAGTTGCCTGAGAATGTGGAGTTGGTGGCATGTGAAACCCGCATGTGGAGCATTCGTTTGTGTGGGATGCTCACCAAGCTTCATTTCAGTCCTAGGTACTCAAAGGGCACTAAGCATAGACTGTGAAAACTGAGTTTCCTTGAGAGCTGCTTAGAAGCCTGATGGTGTGTGAAGTTAGTGAGCCAAATGGAGTTGTTCTCCCACAAGAACCACTCGGCTGATCCTTCTTCAATATGCCCTGCACCAACATGCAGTGTTTCCTTGATTGAATTAGCTCTCACACCAATATTTGCGTCTAGAGCCTTTGCATTGAGGGCTATCTGAAAACGGCTGTGGCGCTGAAGTTGCCTGAGAATGTGGAGTTGGTGGCATGTGAAACCCGCATGTGGAGCATTCGTTTGTGTGGGATGCTCTACCAGGTTCATTCCTAGATAATGCACTCAAACGGCACTAAGCATAGAGTGTGAAAACTGAGTTTCCTTGAGAGCTGCTTGGAAGCCTGATGGTGTGTGAAGTTAGTGAGCCAAATGGAGTTGTTCTCCCACAAGAACCACTCGGCTGATCCTTCTTCAATATGCCCTTCACCAACATGCAGTGTTTCCTTGATTGAATTAGCTCTCACACCAATATTTGCGTCTAGAGCCTTTGCATTGAGGGCTATCTGAAAACGGCTGTGGCGCTGAAGTTGCCTGAGAATGTGGAGTTGGTGGCATGTGAAACCCGCATGTGGAGCATTCGTTTGTGTGGGATGCTCACCAAGCTTCATTTCAGTCCTAGGTACTCAAAGGGCACTAAGCATAGACTGTGAAAACTGAGTTTCCTTGAGAACTGCTTAGAAGCCTGATGGTGTGTGAAGTTAGTGAGCCAAATGGAGTTGTTCTCCCACAAGAACCACTCGGTTGATCCTTCTTCAATATGCCCTTCACCAACATGCAGTGTTTCCTTGATTGAATTAGCTCTCACACCAATATTTGCGTCTAGAGCCTTTGCATTGAGGGCTATCTGAAAACGGCTGTGGCGCTGAAGTTGCCTGTGAATGTGGAGTTGGTGGCATGTGAAACCCGCATGTGGAGCATTCGTTTGTGTGGGATGCTCACCAAGCTTCATTTCAGTGAAAGGTACTTAAAGGGCACTAAGCATAGAGTGTGAAAACTGAGTTTCCTTGAGAGCTGCTTGGAAGCCTGATGGTGTGTGAAGTTAGTGAGCCAAATGGAGTTGTTCTCCCACAAGAACCACTCGGCTGATCCTTCTTCTATATGCCCTTCACCAACATGCAGTGTTTCCTTGATTGAATTAGCTCTCACACCAATATTTGCGTCTAGAGCCTTTGCATTGAGGGCTATCTGAAAACGGCTGTGGCGCTGAAGTTGCCTGAGAATGTGGAGTTGGTGGCATGTGAAACCCGCATGTGGAGCATTCGTTTGTGTGGGATGCTCACCAAGCTTAATTTCAGTCCTAGGTACTCAAAGGGCACTAAGCATAGAGTGTGAAAACTGAGTTTCCTTGAGAGCTGCTTGGAAGCCTGATGGTGTGTGAAGTTACAAAGCCAAATGGAGTTGTTCGCTCACAAGAACCACTCGGCTGATCCTTCTTCAATATGCCCTTCACCAACATGCAGTGTTTCCTTGATTGAATTAGCTCTCACACCAATATTTGCGTCTAGAGCCTTTGCATTGAGGGCTATCTGAAAACGGCTGTGGCGCTGAAGTTGCCTGAGAATGTGGAGTTGGTGGCATGTGAAACCCGCATGTGGAGCATTCGTTTGTGTGGGATGCTCTACCAGGTTCAACCCTAGATAATGAACTCAAAGAGCACTAAGCATAGAGTGTGAAAACTGAGTTTCCTTGAGAGCTGCTTGGAAGCCTGATGGTGTGTGAAGTTAGTGAGCCAAATGGAGTTGTTCTCCCACAAGAACCACTCGGCTGATCCTTCTTCAATATGCCCTTCACCAACATGCAGTGTTTCCTTGATTGAATTAGCTCTCACACCAATATTTGCGTCTAGAGCCTTTGCATTGAGGGCTATCTGAAAACGGCTGTGGCGCTGAAGTTGCCTGAGAATGTGGAGTTGGTGGCATGTGAAACCCACATGTGGAGCATTCGTTTGTGTGGGATGCTCTACCAGGTTCATTCCTAGATAATGCACTCAAAGGGCACTAAGCATAGAGTGTGAAAACTGAGTTTCCTTGAGAGCTGCTTGGAAGCCTGATGGTGTGTGAAGTTAGTGAGCCAAATGGAGTTGTTCTCCCACAAGAACCACTCGGCTGATCCTTCTTCAATATGCCCTTCACCAACATGCAGTGTTTCCTTGATTGAATTAGCTCTCACACCAATATTTGCGTCTAGAGCCTTTGCATTGAGGGCTATCTGAAAACGGCTGTGGCGCTGAAGTTGCCTGAGAATGTGGAGTTGGTGGCATGTGAAACCCGCATGTGGAGCATTCGTTTGTGTGGGATGCTCACCAAGCTTCATTTCAGTCCTAGGTACTCAAAGGGCACTAAGCATAGACTGTGAAAACTGAGTTTCCTTGAGAGCTGCTTAGAAGCCTGATGGTTTGTGAAGTTAGTGAGCCAAATGGAGTTGTTCTCCCACAAGAACCACTCGGCTGATCCTTCTTCAATATGCCCTTCACCAACATGCAGTGTTTCCTTGATTGAATTAGCTCTCACACCAATATTTGCGTCTAGAGCCTTTGCATTGTGGGCTATCTGAAAACGGCTGTGGCGCTGAAGTTGCCTGAGAATGTGGAGTTGGTGGCATGTGAAACCCGCATGTGGAGCATTCGTTTGTGTGGGATGCTCTACCAGGTTCAACCCTAGATAATGAACTCAAAGAGCACTAAGCATAGAGTGTGAAAACTGAGTTTCCTTGAGAGCTGCTTGGAAGCCTGATGGTGTGTGAAGTTAGTGAGCCAAATGGAGTTGTTCTCCCACAAGAACCACTCGGCTGATCCTTCTTCAATATGCCCTTCACCAACATGCAGTGTTTCCTTGATTGAATTAGCTCTCACACCAATATTTGCGTCTAGAGCCTTTGCATTGAGGGCTATCTGAAAACGGCTGTGGCGCTGAAGTTGCCTGAGAATGTGGAGTTGGTGGCATGTGAAACCCACATGTGGAGCATTCGTTTGTGTGGGATGCTCTACCAGGTTCATTCCTAGATAATGCACTCAAAGGGCACTAAGCATAGAGTGTGAAAACTGAGTTTCCTTGAGAGCTGCTTGGAAGCCTGATGGTGTGTGAAGTTAGTGAGCCAAATGGAGTTGTTCTCCCACAAGAACCACTCGGCTGATCCTTCTTCAATATGCCCTTCACCAACATGCAGTGTTTCCTTGATTGAATTAGCTCTCACACCAATATTTGCGTCTAGAGCCTTTGCATTGAGGGCTATCTGAAAACGGCTGTGGCGCTGAAGTTGCCTGAGAATGTGGAGTTGGTGGCATGTGAAACCCGCATGTGGAGCATTCGTTTGTGTGGGATGCTCACCAAGCTTCATTTCAGTCCTAGGTACTCAAAGGGCACTAAGCATAGACTGAGAAAACTGAGTTTCCTTGAGAGCTGCTTAGAAGCCTGATGGTTTGTGAAGTTAGTGAGCCAAATGGAGTTGTTCTCCCACAAGAACCACTCGGCTGATCCTTCTTCAATATGCCCTTCACCAACATGCAGTGTTTCCTTGATTGAATTAGCTCTCACACCAATATTTGCGTCTAGAGCCTTTGCATTGTGGGCTATCTGAAAACGGCTGTGGCGCTGAAGTTGCCTGAGAATGTGGAGTTGGTGGCATGTGAAACCCGCATGTGGAGCATTCGTTTGTGTGGGATGCTCTACCAGGTTCATTCCTAGATAATGCACTCAAAGGGCACTAAGCATAGAGTGTGAAAACTGAGTTTCCTTGAGAGCTGCTTGGAAGCCTGATGGTGTGTGAAGTTAGTGAGCCAAATGGAGTTGTTCTCCCACAAGAACCACTCGGCTGATCTTTCTTCAATATGCCCTTCACCAACATGCAGTGTTTCCTTGATTGAATTAGCTCTCACACCAATATTTGCGTCTAGAGCCTTTGCATTGAGGGCTATCTGAAAACGGCTGTGGCGCTGAAGTTGCCTGAGAATGTGGAGTTGGTGGCATGTGAAACCCGCATGTGGAGCATTCGTTTGTGTGGGATGCTCACCAAGCTTCATTTCAGTCCTAGGTACTCAAAGGGCAGTAAGCATAGAGTGTGAAAACTGAGTTTCCTTGAGAGCTGCTTAGAAGGCTGATGGTTTGTGAAGTTAGTGAGCCAAATGGAGTTGTTCTCCCACAAGAACCACTTGGCTGATCCTTCTTCAATATGCCCTTCACCAACATGCAGTGTTTCCTTGATTGAATTAGCTCTCACACCAATATTTGCGTCTAGAGCCTTTGCATTGAGGGCTATCTGAAAACGGCTGTGGCGCTGAAGTTGCCTGAGAATGTGGAGTTGGTGGCATGTGAAACCCGCATGTGGAGCATTCGTTTGTGTGGGATGCTCTACCATGTTCATTCCTAGATAATGCACTCAAAGGGCACTAAGCATAGAGTGTGAAAACTGAGTTTCCTTGAGAGCTGCTTGGAAGCCTGATGGTGTGTGAAGTTAGTGAGCCAAATGGAGTTGTTCTCCCACAAGAACCACTCGGCTGATCCTTCTTCAATATGCCCTTCACCAACATGCAGTGTTTCCTTGATTGAATTAGCTCTCACACCAATATTTGCGTCTAGAGCCTTTGCATTGAGGGCTATCTGAAAACGGCTGTGGCGCTGAAGTTGCCTGTCAATGTGGAGTTGGTGGCATGTGAAACCCGCATGTGGAGCATTGGTTTGTGTGGGATGCTCACGAAGCTTCATTTCAGTCCTAGGTACTTAAAGGGCACTAAGCATAGAGTGTGAAAACTGAGTTTCCTTGAGAGCTGCTTGGAAGCCTGATGGTGTGTGAAGTTAGTGAGCCAAATGGAGTTGTTCTCCCACAAGAACCACTCGGCTGATCCTTCTTCAATATGCCCTTCACCAACATGCAGTGTTTCCTTGATTGAATTAGCTCTCACACCAATATTTGCGTCTAGAGCCTTTGCATTGAGGGCTATCTGAAAACGGCTGTGGCGCTGAAGTTGCCTGAGAATGTGGAGTTGGTGGCATGTGAAACCCGCATGTGGAGCATTCGTTTGTGTGGGATGCTCACCAAGCTTAATTTCAGTCCTAGGTACTCAAAGGGCACTAAACATAGAGTGTGAAAACTGAGTTTCCTTGAGAGCTGCTTGGAAGCCTGATGGTGTGTGAAGTTAGTGAGCCAAATGGAGTTGTTCTCCCACAAGAACCACTCGGCTGATCCTTCTTCAATATGCCCTTCACCAACATGCAGTGTTTCCTTGATTGAATTAGCTCTCACACCAATATTTGCGTCTAGAGCCTTTGCATTGAGGGCTATCTGAAAACGGCTGTGGCGCTGAAGTTGCCTGAGAATGTGGAGTTGGTGGCATGTGAAACCCGCATGTGGAGCATTCGTTTGTGTGGGATGCTCACCAAGCTTCATTTCAGTCCTAGGTACTCAAAGGGCACTAAGCATAGACTGTGAAAACTGAGTTTCCTTGAGAACTGCTTAGAAGCCTGATGGTTTGTGAAGTTAGTGAGCCAAATGGAGTTGTTCTCCCACAAGAACCACTCGGCTGATCCTTCTTCAATATGCCCTCCACCAACATGCAGTGTTTCCTTGATTGAATTAGCTCTCACACCAATATTTGCATCTAGAGCCTTTGCATTGAGGGCTATCTGAAAACGGCTGTGGCGCTGAAGTTGCCTGTGAATGTGGAGTTGGTGGCATGTGAAACCCGCATGTGGAGCATTCGTTTGTGTGGGATGCTCGACCAGGTTCATTCCTAGATAATGCACTCAAAGGGCACTAAGCATAGAGTGTGAAAACTGAGTTTCCTTGAGAGCTGCTTGGAAGCCTGATGGTGTGTGAAGTTAGTGAGCCAAATGGAGTTGTTCTCCCACAAGAACCACTCGGCTGATCCTTCTTCAATATGCCCTTCACCAACATGCAGTGTTTCCTTGATTGAATTAGCTCTTACACCAATATTTGCGTCTAGAGCCTTTGCATTGAGGGCTATCTGAAAACGGCTGTGGCGCTGAAGTTGCCTGTGAATGTGGAGTTGGTGGCATGTGAAACCCGCATGTGGAACATTCGTTTGTGTGGGATGCTCTACCATGTTCATTCCTAGATAATGCACTCAAAGGGCACTAAGCATAGAGTGTGAAAACTGAGTTTCCTTGAGAGCTGCTTGGAAGCCTGATGGTGTGTGAAGTTAGTGAGCCAAATGGAGTTGTTCTCCCACAAGAACCACTCGGCTGATCCTTCTTCAATATGCCCTTCACCAACATGCAGTGTTTCCTTGATTGAATTAGCTCTCACACCAATATTTGCGTCTAGAGCCTTTGCATTGAGGGCTATCTGAAAACGGCAGTGGCGCTGAAGTTGCCTGTGAATGTGGAGTTGGTGGCATGTGAAACCCGCATGTGGAGCATTCGTTTGTGTGGGATGCTCGACCAGGTTCATTCCTAGATAATGCACTCAAAGGGCACTAAGCATAGAGTGTGAAAACTGAGTTTCCTTGAGAGCTGCTTGGAAGCCTGATGGTGTGTGAAGTTAGTGAGCCAAATGGAGTTGTTCTCCCACAAGAACCACTCGGCTGATCCTTCTTCAATATGCCCTTCACCAACATGCAGTGTTTCCTTGATTGAATTAGCTCTCACACCAATATTTGCGTCTAGAGCCTTTGCATTGAGGGCTATCTGAAAACGGCTGTGGCGCTGAAGTTGCCTGAGAATGTGGAGTTGGTGGCATGTGAAACCCGCATGTGGAGCATTCGTTTGTGTGGGATGCTCACCAAGCTTAATTTCAGTCCTAGGTACTCAAAGGGCACTAAGCATAGAGTGTGAAAACTGAGTTTCCTTGAGAGCTGCTTGGAAGCCTGATGGTGTGTGAAGTTAGTGAGCCAAATGGAGTTGTTCTCCCACAAGAACCACTCGGCTGATCCTTCTTCAATATGCCCTTCACTAACATGCAGTGTTTCCTTGATTGAATTAGCTCTCACACCAATATTTGCGTCTAGAGCCTTTGCATTGAGGGCTATCTGAAAACGGCTGTGGCGCTGAAGTTGCCTGAGAATGTGCAGTTGGTGGCATGTGAAACCCGCATGTGGAGCATTCGTTTGTGTGGGATGCTCTACCAGGTTCAACCCTAGATAATGAACTCAAAGAGCACTAAGCATAGAGTGTGAAAACTGAGTTTCCTTGAGAGCTGCTTGGAAGCCTGATGGTGTGTGAAGTTAGTGAGCCAAATGGAGTTGTTCTCCCACAAGAACCACTCGGCTGATCCTTCTTCAATATGCCCTTCACCAACATGCAGTGTTTCCTTGATTGAATTAGCTCTTACACCAATATTTGCGTCTAGAGCCTTTGCATTGAGGGCTATCTGAAAACGGCTGTGGCGCTGAAGTTGCCTGAGAATGTGGAGTTGGTGGCATGTGAAACCCGCATGTGGAACATTCGTTTGTGTGGGATGCTCTACCAGGTTCATTCCTAGATAATGCACTCAAAGGGCACTAAGCATAGACTGTGAAAACTGAGTTTCCTTGAGAGCTGCTTGGAAGCCTGATGGTGTGTGAAGTTAGTGAGCCAAATGGAGTTGTTCTCCCACAAGAACCACTCGGCTGATCCTTCTTCTATATGCCCTTCACCAACATGCAGTGTTTCCTTGATTGAATTAGCTCTCACACCAATATTTGCGTCTAGAGCCTTTGCATTGAGGGCTATCTGAAAACGGCTGTGGCGCTGAAGTTGCCTGAGAATGTGGAGTTGGTGGCATGTGAAACCCGCATGTGGAGCATTCGTTTGTGTGGGATGCTCACCAAGCTTAATTTCAGTCCTAGGTACTCAAAGGGCACTAAGCATAGAGTGTGAAAACTGAGTTTCCTTGAGAGCTGCTTGGAAGCCTGATGGTGTGTGAAGTTAGTGAGCCAAATGGAGTTGTTCGCCCACAAGAACCACTCGGCTGATCCTTCTTCAATATGCCCTTCACCAACATGCAGTGTTTCCTTGATTGAATTAGCTCTCACACCAATATTTGCGTCTAGAGCCTTTGCATTGAGGGCTATCTGAAAACGGCTGTGGCGCTGAAGTTGCCTGAGAATGTGGAGTTGGTGGCATGTGAAACCCGCATGTGGAGCATTCGTTTGTGTGGGATGCTCTACCAGGTTCATTCCTAGATAATGCACTCAAAGAGCACTAAGCATAGAGTGTGAAAACTGAGTTTCCTTGAGAGCTGCTTGGAAGCCTGATGGTGTGTGAAGTTAGTGAGCCAAATGGAGTTGTTCTCCCACAAGAACCACTCGGCTGATCCTTCTTCAATATGCCCTTCACCAACATGCAGTGTTTCCTTGATTGAATTAGCTCTCACACCAATATTTGCGTCTAGAGCCTTTGCATTGAGGGCTATCTGAAAACGGCTGTGGCGCTGAAGTTGCCTGAGAATGTGGAGTTGGTGGCATGTGAAACCCGCATGTGGAGCATTCGTTTGTGTGGGATGCTCTACCAGGTTCATTCCTAGATAATGCACTCAAAGGGCACTAAGCATAGAGTGTGAAAACTGAGTTTCCTTGAGAGCTGCTTGGAAGCCTGATGGTGTGTGAAGTTAGTGAGCCAAATGGAGTTGTTCTCCCACAAGAACCACTCGGCTGATCCTTCTTCAATATGCCCTTCACCAACATGCAGTGTTTCCTTGATTGAATTAGCTCTCACACCAATATTTGCGTCTAGAGCCTTTGCATTGAGGGCTATCTGAAAACGGCTGTGGCGCTGAAGTTGCCTGAGAATGTGGAGTTGGTGGCATGTGAAACCCGCATGTGGAGCATTCGTTTGTGTGGGATGCTCACCAAGCTTCATTTCAGTCCTAGGTACTCAAAGGGCACTAAGCATAGACTGTGAAAACTGAGTTTCCTTGAGAGCTGCTTAGAAGCCTGATGGTTTGTGAAGTTAGTGAGCCAAATGGAGTTGTTCTCCCACAAGAACCACTCGGCTGATCCTTCTTCAATATGCCCTTCACCAACATGCAGTGTTTCCTTGATTGAATTAGCTCTCACACCAATATTTGCGTCTAGAGCCTTTGCATTGAGGGCTATCTGAAAACGGCTGTGGCGCTGAAGTTGCCTGAGAATGTGGAGTTGGTGGCATGTGAAACCCGCATGTGGAACATTCGTTTGTGTGGGATGCTCTACCAGGTTCATTCCTAGATAATGCACTCAAAGGGCACTAAGCATAGAGTGTGAAAACTGAGTTTCCTTGAGAGCTGCTTGGAAGCCTGATGGTGTGTGAAGTTAGTGAGCCAAATGGAGTTGTTCTCCCACAAGAACCACTCGGCTGATCCTTCTTCAATATGCCCTTCACCAACATGCAGTGTTTCCTTGATTGAATTAGCTCTCACACCAATATTTGCGTCTAGAGCCTTTGCATTGAGGGCTATCTGAAAACGGCTGTGGCGCTGAAGTTGCCTGAGAATGTGGAGTTGGTGGCATGTGAAACCCGCATGTGGAGCATTCGTTTGTGTGGGATGCTCACCAAGCTTCATTTCAGTCCTAGGTACTCAAAGGGCACTAAGCATAGAGTGTGAAAACTGAGTTTCCTTGAGAGCTGCTTAGAAGCCTGATGGTTTATGAAGTTAGTGAGCCAAATGGAGTTGTTCTCCCACAAGAACCACTCGGCTGATCCTTCTTCAATATGCCCTTCACCAACATGCAGTGTTTCCTTGATTGAATTAGCTCTCACACCAATATTTGCGTCTAGAGCCTTTGCATTGAGGGCTATCTGAAAATGGCTGTGGCGCTGAAGTTGCCTGTCAATGTGGAGTTGGTGGCATGTGAAACCCGCATGTGGAGCATTCGTTTGTGTGGGATGCTCACCAAGCTTCATTTCAGTCCAAGGTACTTAAAGGGCACTAAGCATAGAGTGTGAAAACTGAGTTTCCTTGAGAGCTGCTTGGAAGCCTGATGGTGTGTGAAGTTAGTGAGCCAAATGGAGTTGTTCTCCCACAAGAACCACTCGGCTGATCCTTCTTCAATATGCCCTTCACCAACATGCAGTGTTTCCTTGATTGAATTAGCTCTCACACCAATATTTGCGTCTAGAGCCTTTGCATTGAGGGCTATCTGAAAACGGCTGTGGCGCTGAAGTTGCCTGAGAATGTGGAGTTGGTGGCATGTGAAACCCGCATGTGGAGCATTCGTTTGTGTGGGATGCTCTACCAGGTTCATTCCTAGATAATGCACTCAAAGGGCACTAAGCATAGAGTGTGAAAACTGAGTTTCCTTGAGAGCTGCTTGGAAGCCTGATGGTGTGTGAAGTTAGTGAGCCAAATGGAGTTGTTCTCCCACAAGAACCACTCGGCTGATCCTTCTTCAATATGCCCTTCACCAACATGCCGTGTTTCCTTGATTGAATTAGCTCTCACACCAATATTTGCGTCTAGAGCCTTTGCATTGAGGGCTATCTGAAAACGGCTGTGGCGCTGAAGTTGCCTGAGAATGTGGAGTTGGTGGCATGTGAAACCCGCATGTGGAGCATTCGTTTGTGTGGGATGCTCACCAAGCTTCATTTCAGTCCTAGGTACTCAAAGGGCACTAAGCATAGACTGTGAAAACTGAGTTTCCTTGAGAGCTGCTTAGAAGCCTGATGGTTTGTGAAGTTAGTGAGCCAAATGGAGTTGTTCTCCCACAAGAACCACTCGGCTGATCCTTCTTCAATATGCCCTTCACCAACATGCAGTGTTTCCTTGATTGAATTAGCTCTCACACCAATATTTGCGTCTAGAGCCTTTGCATTGAGGGCTATCTGAAAATGGCTGTGGCGCTGAAGTTGCCTGTCAATGTGGAGTTGGTGGCATGTGAAACCCGCATGTGGAGCATTCGTTTGTGTGGGATGCTCACCAAGCTTCATTTCAGTCCAAGGTACTTAAAGGGCACTAAGCATAGAGTGTGAAAACTGAGTTTCCTTGAGAGCTGCTTGGAAGCCTGATGGTGTGTGAAGTTAGTGAGCCAAATGGAGTTGTTCTCCCACAAGAACCACTCGGCTGATCCTTCTTCTATATGCCCTTCACCAACATGCAGTGTTTCCTTGATTGAATTAGCTCTCACACCAATATTTGCGTCTAGAGCCTTTGCATTGAGGGCTATCTGAAAACGGCTGTGGCGCTGAAGTTGCCTGAGAATGTGGAGTTGGTGGCATGTGAAACCCGCATGTGGAGCATTCGTTTGTGTGGGATGCTCACCAAGCTTAATTTCAGTCCTAGGTACTCAAAGGGCACTAAGCATAGAGTGTGAAAACTGAGTTTCCTTGAGAGCTGCTTGGAAGCCTGATGGTGTGTGAAGTTAGTGAGCCAAATGGAGTTGTTCTCCCACAAGAACCACTCGGCTGATCCTTCTTCAATATGCCCTTCACCAACATGCAGTGTTTCCTTGATTGAATTAGCTCTCACACCAATATTTGCGTCTAGAGCCTTTGCATTGAGGGCTATCTGAAAACGGCTGTGGCGCTGAAGTTGCCTGAGAATGTGGAGTTGGTGGCATGTGAAACCCGCATGTGGAGCATTCGTTTGTGTGGGATGCTCTACCAGGTTCATCCCTAGATAATGCACTCAAAGAGCACTAAGCATAGAGTGTGAAAACTGAGTTTCCTTGAGAGCTGCTTGGAAGCCTGATGGTGTGTGAAGTTAGTGAGCCAAATGGAGTTGTTCTCCCACAAGAACCACTCGGCTGATCCTTCTTCAATATGCCCTGCACCAACATGCAGTGTTTCCTTGATTGAATTAGCTCTCACACCAATATTTGCGTCTAGAGCCTTTGCATTGAGGGCTATCTGAAAACGGCTGTGGCGCTGAAGTTGCCTGAGAATGTGGAGTTGGTGGCATGTGAAACCCGCATGTGGAGCATTCGTTTGTGTGGGATGCTCACCAAGCTTCATTTCAGTCCTAGGTACTCAAAGGGCACTAAGCATAGAGTGTGAAAACTGAGTTTCCTTGAGAGCTGCTTAGAAGCCTGATGGTTTATGAAGTTAGTGAGCCAAATGGAGTTGTTCTCCCACAAGAACCACTCGGCTGATCCTTCTTCAATATGCCCTTCACCAACATGCAGTGTTTCCTTGATTGAATTAGCTCTCACACCAATATTTGCGTCTAGAGCCTTTGCATTGAGGGCTATCTGAAAATGGCTGTGGCGCTGAAGTTGCCTGTGAATGTGGAGTTGGTGGCATGTGAAACCCGCATGTGGAGCATTCGTTTGTGTGGGATGCTCACCAAGCTTCATTTCAGTCCAAGGTACTTAAAGGGCACTAAGCATAGAGTGTGAAAACTGAGTTTCCTTGAGAGCTGCTTGGAAGCCTGATGGTGTGTGAAGTTAGTGAGCCAAATGGAGTTGTTCTCCCACAAGAACCACTCGGCTGATCCTTCTTCAATATGCCCTTCACCAACATGCAGTGTTTCCTTGATTGAATTAGCTCTCACACCAATATTTGCGTCTAGAGCCTTTGCATTGAGGGCTATGTGAAAACGGCTGTGGCGCTGAAGTTGCCTGAGAATGTGGAGTTGGTGGCATGTGAAACCCGCATGTGGAGCATTCGTTTGTGTGGGATGCTCTACCAGGTTCATTCCTAGATAATGCACTCAAAGGGCACTAAGCATAGAGTGTGAAAACTGAGTTTCCTTGAGAGCTGCTTGGAAGCCTGATGGTGTGTGAAGTTAGTGAGCCAAATGGAGTTGTTCTCCCACAAGAACCACTCGGCTGATCCTTCTTCAATATGCCCTTCACCAACATGCAGTGTTTCCTTGATTGAATTAGCTCTCACACCAATATTTGCGTCTAGAGCCTTTGCATTGAGGGCTATCTGAAAACGGCTGTGGCGCTGAAGTTGCCTGAGAATGTGGAGTTGGTGGCATGTGAAACCCGCATGTGGAGCATTCGTTTGTGTGGGATGCTCACCAAGCTTCATTTCAGTCCAAGGTACTCAAAGGGCACTAAGCATAGAGTGTGAAAACTGAGTTTCCTTGAGAGCTGCTTGGAAGCCTGATGGTGTGTGAAGTTAGTGAGCCAAATGGAGTTGTTCGCCCACAAGAACCACTCGGCTGATCCTTCTTCAATATGCCCTTCACCAACATGCAGTGTTTCCTTGATTGAATTAGCTCTCACACCAATATTTGCGTCTAGAGCCTTTGCATTGAGGGCTATCTGAAAACGGCTGTGGCGCTGAAGTTGCCTGAGAATGTGGAGTTGGTGGCATGTGAAACCCGCATGTGGAGCATTCGTTTGTGTGGGATGCTCTACCAGGTTCATCCCTAGATAATGCACTCAAAGAGCACTAAGCATAGAGTGTGAAAACTGAGTTTCCTTGAGAGCTGCTTGGAAGCCTGATGGTGTGTGAAGTTAGTGAGCCAAATGGAGTTGTTCTCCCACAAGAACCACTCGGCTGATCCTTCTTCAATATGCCATGCACCAACATGCAGTGTTTCCTTGATTGAATTAGCTCTCACACCAATATTTGCATCTAGAGCCTTTGCATTGAGGGCTATCTGAAAACGGCTGTGGCGCTGAAGTTGCCTGAGAATGTGGAGTTGGTGGCATGTGAAACCCGCATGTGGAGCATTCGTTTGTGTGGGATGCTCACCAAGCTTCATTTCAGTCCTAGGTACTCAAAGGGCACTAAGCATAGAGTGTGAAAACTGAGTTTCCTTGAGAGCTGCTTAGAAGCCTGATGGTTTGTGAAGTTAGTGAGCCAAATGGAGTTGTTCTCCCACAAGAACCACTCGGCTGATCCTTCTTCAATATGCCCTGCACCAACATGCAGTGTTTCCTTGATTGAATTAGCTCTCACACCAATATTTGCGTCTAGAGCCTTTGCATTGAGGGCTATCTGAAAACGGCTGTGGCGCTGAAGTTGCCTGAGAATGTGGAGTTGGTGGCATGTGAAACCCGCATGTGGAGCATTCGTTTGTGTGGGATGCTCTACCAGGTTCATTCCTAGATAATGCACTCAAAGGGCACTAAGCATAGAGTGTGAAAACTGAGTTTCCTTGAGAGCTGCTTGGAAGCCTGATGGTGTGTGAAGTTAGTGAGCCAAATGGAGTTGTTCTCCCACAAGAACCACTTGGCTGATCCTTCTTCAATATGCCCTTCACCAACATGCAGTGTTTCCTTGATTGAATTAGCTCTCACACCAATATTTGCGTCTAGAGCCTTTGCATTGAGGGCTATCTGAAAATGGCTGTGGCGCTGAAGTTGCCTGAGAATGTGGAGTTGGTGGCATGTGAAACCCGCATGTGGAGCATTCGTTTGTGTGGGATGCTCTACCAGGTTCATTCCTAGATAATGCACTCAAAGGGCACTAAGCATAGAGTGTGAAAACTGAGTTTCCTTGAGAGCTGCTTGGAAGCCTGATGGTGTGTGAAGTTAGTGAGCCAAATGGAGTTGTTCTCCCACAAGAACCACTCGGCTGATCCTTCTTCAATATGCCCTTCACCAACATGCAGTGTTTCCTTGATTGAATTAGCTCTCACACCAATATTTGCGTCTAGAGCCTTTGCATTGAGGGCTATCTGAAAACGGCTGTGGCGCTGAAGTTGCCTGAGAATGTGGAGTTGGTGGCATGTGAAACCCGCATGTGGAGCATTCGTTTGTGTGGGATGCTCACCAAGCTTCATTTCAGTGAAAGGTACTTAAAGGGCACTAAGCATAGAGTGTGAAAACTGAGTTTCCTTGAGAGCTGCTTGGAAGCCTGATGGTGTGTGAAGTTAGTGAGCCAAATGGAGTTGTTCTCCCACAAGAACCACTCAGCTGATCCTTCTTCTATATGCCCTTCACCAACATGCAGTGTTTCCTTGATTGAATTAGCTCTCACACCAATATTTGCGTCTAGAGCCTTTGCATTGAGGGCTATCTGAAAACGGCTGTGGCGCTGAAGTTGCCTGAGAATGTGGAGTTGGTGGCATGTGAAACCCGCATGTGGAGCATTCGTTTGTGTGGGATGCTCTACCAGGTTCATTCCTAGATAATGCACTCAAAGGGCACTAAGCATAGAGTGTGAAAACTGAGTTTCCTTGAGAGCTGCTTGGAAGCCTGATGGTGTGTGAAGTTAGTGAGCCAAATGGAGTTGTTCTCCCACAAGAACCACTCGGCTGATCCTTCTTCAATATGCCCTTCACCAACATGCAGTGTTTCCTTGATTGAATTAGCTCTCACACCAATATTTGCGTCTAGAGCCTTTGCATTGAGGGCTATCTGAAAACGGCTGTGGCGCTGAAGTTGCCTGAGAATGTGGAGTTGGTGGCATGTGAAACCCGCATGTGGAGCATTCGTTTGTGTGGGATGCTCACCAAGCTTCATTTCAGTCCTAGGTACTCAAAGGGCACTAAGCATAGACTGTGAAAACTGAGTTTCCTTGAGAGCTGCTTAGAAGCCTGATGGTTTGTGAAGTTAGTGAGCCAAATGGAGTTGTTCTCCCACAAGAACCACTCGGCTGATCCTTCTTCAATATGCCCTTCACCAACATGCAGTGTTTCCTTGATTGAATTAGCTCTCACACCAATATTTGCGTCTAGAGCCTTTGCATTGAGGGCTATCTGAAAATGGCTGTGGCGCTGAAGTTGCCTGTCAATGTGGAGTTGGTGGCATGTGAAACCCGCATGTGGAGCATTCGTTTGTGTGGGATGCTCACGAAGCTTCATTTCAGTCCTAGGTACTTAAAGGGCACTAAGCATAGAGTGTGAAAACTGAGTTTCCTTGAGAGCTGCTTGGAAGCCTGATGGTGTGTGAAGTTAGTGAGCCAAATGGAGTTGTTCTCCCACAAGAACCACTCGGCTGATCCTTCTTCAATATGCCCTTCACCAACATGCAGTGTTTCCTTGATTGAATTAGCTCTCACACCAATATTTGCGTCTAGAGCCTTTGCATTGAGGGCTATCTGAAAACGGCTGTGGCTCTGAAGTTGCCTGTGAATGTGGAGTTGGTGGCATGTGAAACCCGCATGTGGAGCATTCGTTTGTGTGGGATGCTCTACCAGGTTCATTCCTAGATAATGCACTCAAAGGGCACTAAGCATAGAGTGTGAAAACTGAGTTTCCTTGAGAGCTGCTTGGAAGCCTGATGGTGTGTGAAGTTAGTGAGCCAAATGGAGTTGTTCTCCCACAAGAACCACTCGGCTGATCCTTCTTCAATATGCCCTTCACCAACATGCAGTGTTTCCTTGATTGAATTAGCTCTTACACCAATATTTGCGTCTAGAGCCTTTGCATTGAGGGCTATCTGAAAACGGCTGTGGCGCTGAAGTTGCCTGTGAATGTGGAGTTGGTGGCATGTGAAACCCGCATGTGGAACATTCGTTTGTGTTGGATGCTCTACCATGTTCATTCCTAGATAATGCACTCAAAGGGCACTAAGCATAGAGTGTGAAAACTGAGTTTCCTTGAGAGCTGCTTGGAAGCCTGATGGTGTGTGAAGTTAGTGAGCCAAATGGAGTTGTTCTCCCACAAGAACCACTCGGCTGATCCTTCTTCAATATGCCCTTCACCAACATGCAGTGTTTCCTTGATTGAATTAGCTCTCACACCAATATTTGCGTCTAGAGCCTTTGCATTGAGGGCTATCTGAAAACGGCTGTGGCGCTGAAGTTGCCTGAGAATGTGGAGTTGGTGGCATGTGAAACCCGCATGTGGAGCATTCGTTTGTGTGGGATGCTCTACCAGGTTCATTCCTAGATAATGCACTCAAAGGGCACTAAGCATAGAGTGTGAAAACTGAGTTTCCTTGAGAGCTGCTTGGAAGCCTGATGGTGTGTGAAGTTAGTGAGCCAAATGGAGTTGTTCTCCCACAAGAACCACTCGGCTGATCCTTCTTCAATATGCCCTTCACCAACATGCAGTGTTTCCTTGATTGAATTAGCTCTCACACCAATATTTGCGTCTAGAGCCTTTGCATTGAGGGCTATCTGAAAACGGCTGTGGCGCTGAAGTTGCCTGAGAATGTGGAGTTGGTGGCATGTGAAACCCGCATGTGGAGCATTCGTTTGTGTGGGATGCTCACCAAGCTTAATTTCAGTCCTAGGTACTCAAAGGGCACTAAGCATAGAGTGTGAAAACTAGGTTTCCTTGAGAGCTGCTTGGAAGCCTGATGGTGTGTGAAGTTAGTGAGCCAAATGGAGTTGTTCTCCCACAAGAACCACTCGGCTGATCCTTCTTCAATATGCCCTTCACCAACATGCAGTGTTTCCTTGATTGAATTAGCTCTCACACCAATATTTGCGTCTAGAGCCTTTGCATTGAGGGCTATCTGAAAACGGCTGTGGCGCTGAAGTTGCCTGAGAATGTGGAGTTGGTGGCATGTGAAACCCGCATGTGGAGCATTCGTTTGTGTGGGATGCTCACCAAGCTTAATTTCAGTCCTAGGTACTCAAAGGGCACTAAGCATAGACTGTGAAAACTGAGTTTCCTTGAGAGCTGCTTGGAAGCCTGATGGTGTGTGAAGTTAGTGAGCCAAATGGAGTTGTTCTCCCACAAGAACCACTCGGCTGATCCTTCTTCAATATGCCCTTCACCAACATGCAGTGTTTCCTTGATTGAATTAGCTCTCACACCAATATTTGCGTCTAGAGCCTTTGCATTGAGGGCTATCTGAAAACGGCTGTGGCTCTGAAGTTGCCTGTGAATGTGGAGTTGGTGGCATGTGAAACCCGCATGTGGAGCATTCGTTTGTGTGGGATGCTCTACCAGGTTCATTCCTAGATAATGCACTCAAAGGGCACTAAGCATAGAGTGTGAAAACTGAGTTTCCTTGAGAGCTGCTTGGAAGCCTGATGGTGTGTGAAGTTAGTGAGCCAAATGGAGTTGTTCTCCCACAAGAACCACTCGGCTGATCCTTCTTCAATATGCCCTTCACCAACATGCAGTGTTTCCTTGATTGAATTAGCTCTTACACCAATATTTGCGTCTAGAGCCTTTGCATTGAGGGCTATCTGAAAACGGCTGTGGCGCTGAAGTTGCCTGTGAATGTGGAGTTGGTGGCATGTGAAACCCGCATGTGGAACATTCGTTTGTGTTGGATGCTCTACCATGTTCATTCCTAGATAATGCACTCAAAGGGCACTAAGCATAGAGTGTGAAAACTGAGTTTCCTTGAGAGCTGCTTGGAAGCCTGATGGTGTGTGAAGTTAGTGAGCCAAATGGAGTTGTTCTCCCACAAGAACCACTCGGCTGATCCTTCTTCAATATGCCCTTCACCAACATGCAGTGTTTCCTTGATTGAATTAGCTCTCACACCAATATTTGCGTCTAGAGCCTTTGCATTGAGGGCTATCTGAAAACGGCTGTGGCGCTGAAGTTGCCTGAGAATGTGGAGTTGGTGGCATGTGAAACCCGCATGTGGAGCATTCGTTTGTGTGGGATGCTCTACCAGGTTCATTCCTAGATAATGCACTCAAAGGGCACTAAGCATAGAGTGTGAAAACTGAGTTTCCTTGAGAGCTGCTTGGAAGCCTGATGGTGTGTGAAGTTAGTGAGCCAAATGGAGTTGTTCTCCCACAAGAACCACTCGGCTGATCCTTCTTCAATATGCCCTTCACCAACATGCAGTGTTTCCTTGATTGAATTAGCTCTCACACCAATATTTGCGTCTAGAGCCTTTGCATTGAGGGCTATCTGAAAACGGCTGTGGCGCTGAAGTTGCCTGAGAATGTGGAGTTGGTGGCATGTGAAACCCGCATGTGGAGCATTCGTTTGTGTGGGATGCTCACCAAGCTTAATTTCAGTCCTAGGTACTCAAAGGGCACTAAGCATAGAGTGTGAAAACTGAGTTTCCTTGAGAGCTGCTTGGAAGCCTGATGGTGTGTGAAGTTAGTGAGCCAAATGGAGTTGTTCTCCCACAAGAACCACTCGGCTGATCCTTCTTCAATATGCCCTTCACCAACATGCAGTGTTTCCTTGATTGAATTAGCTCTCACACCAATATTTGCGTCTAGAGCCTTTGCATTGAGGGCTATCTGAAAACGGCTGTGGCGCTGAAGTTGCCTGAGAATGTGGAGTTGGTGGCATGTGAAACCCGCATGTGGAGCATTCGTTTGTGTGGGATGCTCTACCAGGTTCAACCCTAGATAATGAACTCAAAGAGCACTAAGCATAGAGTGTGAAAACTGAGTTTCCTTGAGAGCTGCTTGGAAGCCTGATGGTGTGTGAAGTTAGTGAGCCAAATGGAGTTGTTCTCCCACAAGAACCACTCGGCTGATCCTTCTTCAATATGCCCTTCACCAACATGCAGTGTTTCCTTGATTGAATTAGCTCTTACACCAATATTTGCGTCTAAAGACTTTGCATTGAGGGCTATCTGAAAACGGCTGTGGCGCTGAAGTTGCCTGTGAATGTGGAGTTGGTGGCATGTGAAACCCGCATGTGGAACATTCGTTTGTGTGGGATGCTCTACCATGTTCATTCCTAGATAATGCACTCAAAGGGCACTAAGCATAGAGTGTGAAAACTGAGTTTCCTTGAGAGCTGCTTGGAAGCCTGATGGTGTGTGAAGTTAGTGAGCCAAATGGAGTTGTTCTCCCACAAGAACCACTCGGCTGATCCTTCTTCAATATGCCCTTCACCAACATGCAGTGTTTCCTTGATTGAATTAGCTCTCACACCAATATTTGCGTCTAGAGCCTTTGCATTGAGGGCTATCTGAAAACGGCTGTGGCGCTGAAGTTGCCTGAGAATGTGGAGTTGGTGGCATGTGAAACCCGCATGTGGAGCATTCGTTTGTGTGGGATGCTCTACCAGGTTCATTCCTAGATAATGCACTCAAAGGGCACTAAGCATAGAGTGTGAAAACTGAGTTTCCTTGAGAGCTGCTTGGAAGCCTGATGGTGTGTGAAGTTAGTGAGCCAAATGGAGTTGTTCTCCCACAAGAACCACTCGGCTGATCCTTCTTCTATATGCCCTTCACCCACATGCAGTGTTTCCTTGATTGAATTAGCTCTCACACCAATATTTGCGTCTAGAGCCTTTGCATTGAGGGCTATCTGAAAACGGCTGTGGCGCTGAAGTTGCCTGAGAATGTGGAGTTGGTGGCATGTGAAACCCGCATGTGGAGCATTCGTTTGTGTGGGATGCTCACCAAGCTTAATTTCAGTCCTAGGTACTCAAAGGGCACTAAGCATAGAGTGTGAAAACTGAGTTTCCTTGAGAGCTGCTTGGAAGCCTGATGGTGTGTGAAGTTAGTGAGCCAAATGGAGTTGTTCTCCCACAAGAACCACTCGGCTGATCCTTCTTCAATATGCCCTTCACCAACATGCAGTGTTTCCTTGATTGAATTAGCTCTCACACCAATATTTGCGTCTAGAGCCTTTGCATTGAGGGCTATCTGAAAACGGCTGTGGCGCTGAAGTTGCCTGAGAATGTGGAGTTGGTGGCATGTGAAACCCGCATGTGGAGCATTCGTTTGTGTGGGATGCTCTACCAGGTTCATTCCTAGATAATGCACTCAAAGGGCACTAAGCATAGAGTGTGAAAACTGAGTTTCCTTGAGAGCTGCTTGGAAGCCTGATGGTGTGTGAAGTTAGTGAGCCAAATGGAGTTGTTCTCCCACAAGAACCACTCGGCTGATCCTTCTTCAATATGCCCTTCACCAACATGCAGTGTTTCCTTGATTGAATTAGCTCTCACACCAATATTTGCGTCTAGAGCCTTTGCATTGAGGGCTATCTGAAAACGGCTGTGGCGCTGAAGTTGCCTGTGAATGTGGAGTTGGTGGCATGTGAAACCCGCATGTGGAGCATTCGTTTGTGTGGGATGCTCACCAAGCTTCATTTCCGTCCTAGGTACTCAAAGGGCACTAAGCATAGACTGTGAAAACTGAGTTTCCTTGAGAGCTGCTTAGAAGCCTGATGGTTTGTGAAGTTAGTGAGCCAAATGGAGTTGTTCTCCCACAAGAACCACTCGGCTGATCCTTCTTCAATATGCCCTTCACCAACATGCAGTGTTTCCTTGATTGAATTAGCTCTCACACCAATATTTGCGTCTAGAGCCTTTGCATTGAGGGCTATCTGAAAACGGCTGTGGCGCTGAAGTTGCCTGAGAATGAGGAGTTGGTGGCATGTGAAACCCGCATGTGGAGCATTTGTTTGTGTGGGATGCTCTACCAGGTTCATTCCTAGATATTGCACTCAAAGGGCACTAAGCATAGAGTGTGAAAACTGAGTTTCCTTGAGAGCTGCTTGGAAGCCTGATGGTGTGTGAAGTTAGTGAGCCAAATGGAGTTGTTCTCCCACAAGAACCACTCGGCTGATCCTTCTTCAATATGCCCTTCACCAACATGCAGTGTTTCCTTGATTGAATTAGCACTCACACCAATATTTGCGTCTAGAGCCTTTGCATTGAGGGCTATCTGAAAACGGCTGTGGCGCTGAAGTTGCCTGTGAATGTGGAGTTGGTGGCATGTGAAACCCGCATGTGGAGCATTTGTTTGTGTGGGATGCTCTACCAGGTTCATTCCTAGATAATGCACTCAAAGGGCACTAAGCATAGAGTGTGAAAACTGAGTTTCCTTGAGAGCTGCTTGGAAGCCTGATGGTGTGTGAAGTTAGTGAGCCAAATGGAGTTGTTCTCCCACAAGAACCACTCGGCTGATCCTTCTTCAATATGCCCTTCACCAACATGCAATGTTTCCTTGATTGAATTAGCTCTCACACCAATATTTGCGTCTAGAGCCTTTGCATTGAGGGCTATCTGAAAACGGCTGTGGCGCTGAAGTTGCCTGAGAATGTGGAGTTGGTGGCATGTGAAACCCGCATGTGGAGCATTCGTTTGTGTGGGATGCTCTACCAGGTTCATTCCTAGATAATGCACTCAAAGGGCACTAAGCATAGAGTGTGAAAACTGAGTTTCCTTGAGAGCTGCTTGGAAGCCTGATGGTGTGTGAAGTTAGTGAGCCAAATGGAGTTGTTCTCCCACAAGAACCACTCGGCTGATCCTTCTTCAATATGCCCTTCACCAACATGCAGTGTTTCCTTGATTGAATTAGCTCTCACACCAATATTTGCGTCTAGAGCCTTTGCATTGAGGGCTATCTGAAAACGGCTGTGGCGCTGAAGTTGCCTGAGAATGTGGAGTTGGTGGCATGTGAAACCCGCATGTGGAGCATTCGTTTGTGTGGGATGCTCTACCAGGTTCATTCCTAGATAATGCACTCAAAGGGCACTAAGCATAGAGTGTGAAAACTGAGTTTCCTTGAGAGCTGCTTGGAAGCCTGATGGTGTGTGAAGTTAGTGAGCCAAATGGAGTTGTTCTCCCACAAGAACCACTCGGCTGATCCTTCTTCAATATGCCCTTCACCAACATGCAGTGTTTCCTTGATTGAATTAGCTCTCACACCAATATTTGCGTCTAGAGCCTTTGCATTGAGGGCTATCTGAAAGCGGCTGTGGCGCTGAAGTTGCCTGAGAATGTGGAGTTGGTGGCATGTGAAACCCGCATGTGGAGCATTCGTTTGTGTGGGATGCTCTACCAGGTTCATTCCTAGATAATGCACTCAAAGGGCACTAAGCATAGAGTGTGAAAACTGAGTTTCCTTGAGAGCTGCTTGGAAGCCTGATGGTGTGTGAAGTTAGTGAGCCAAATGGAGTTGTTCTCCCACAAGAACCACTCGGCTGATCCTTCTTCAATATGCCCTTCACCAACATGCAGTGTTTCCTTGATTGAATTAGCTCTCACACCAATATTTGCGTCTAGAGCCTTTGCATTGAGGGCTATCTGAAAACGGCTGTGGCGCTGAAGTTGCCTGAGAATGTGGAGTTGGTGGCATGTGAAACCCGCATGTGGAGCATTCGTTTGTGTGGGATGCTCTACCAGGTTCATTCCTAGATGATGCACTCAAAGGGCACTAAGCATAGAGTGTGAAAACTGAGTTTCCTTGAGAGCTGCTTGGAAGCCTGATGGTGTGTGAAGTTAGTGAGCCAAATGGAGTTGTTCTCCCACAAGAACCACTCGGCTGATCCTTCTTCAATATGCCCTTCACCAACATGCAGTGTTTCCTTGATTGAATTAGCTCTCACACCAATATTTGCGTCTAGAGCCTTTGCATTGAGGGCTATCTGAAAACGGCTGTGGCGCTGAAGTTGCCTGAGAATGTGGAGTTGGTGGCATGTGAAACCCGCATGTGGAGCATTCGTTTGTGTGGGATGCTCTACCAGGTTCATTCCTAGATAATGCACTCAAAGGGCACTAAGCATAGAGTGTGAAAACTGAGTTTCCTTGAGAGCTGCTTGGAAGCCTGATGGTGTGTGAAGTTAGTGAGCCAAATGGAGTTGTTCTCCCACAAGAACCACTCGGCTGATCCTTCTTCAATATGCCCTTTACCAACATGCAGTGTTTCCTTGATTGAATTAGCACTCACACCAATATTTGCGTCTAGAGCCTTTGCATTGAGGGCTATCTGAAAACGGCTGTGGCGCTGAAGTTGCCTGAGAATGTGGAGTTGGTGGCATGTGAAACCCGCATGTGGAGCATTCGTTTGTGTGGGATGCTCTACCAGGTTCATTCCTAGATAATGCACTCAAAGGGCACTAAGCATAGAGTGTGAAAACTGAGTTTCCTTGAGAGCTGCTTGGAAGCCTGATGGTGTGTGAAGTTAGTGAGCCAAATGGAGTTGTTCTCCCACAAGAACCACTCGGCTGATCCTTCTTCAATATGCCCTTCACCAACATGCAGTGTTTCCTTGATTGAATTAGCTCTCACACCAATATTTGCGTCTAGAGCCTTTGCATTGAGGGCTATCTGAAAGCGGCTGTGGCGCTGAAGTTGCCTGAGAATGTGGAGTTGGTGGCATGTGAAACCCGCATGTGGAGCATTCGTTTGTGTGGGATGCTCTACCAGGTTCATTCCTAGATAATGCACTCAAAGGGCACTAAGCATAGAGTGTGAAAACTGAGTTTCCTTGAGAGCTGCTTGGAAGCCTGATGGTGTGTGAAGTTAGTGAGCCAAATGGAGTTGTTCTCCCACAAGAACCACTCGGCTGATCCTTCTTCAATATGCCCTTCACCAACATGCAGTGTTTCCTTGATTGAATTAGCTCTCACACCAATATTTGCGTCTAGAGCCTTTGCATTGAGGGCTATCTGAAAACGGCTGTGGCGCTGAAGTTGCCTGAGAATGTGGAGTTGGTGGCATGTGAAACCCGCATGTGGAGCATTCGTTTGTGTGGGATGCTCTACCAGGTTCATTCCTAGATGATGCACTCAAAGGGCACTAAGCATAGAGTGTGAAAACTGAGTTTCCTTGAGAGCTGCTTGGAAGCCTGATGGTGTGTGAAGTTAGTGAGCCAAATGGAGTTGTTCTCCCACAAGAACCACTCGGCTGATCCTTCTTCAATATGCCCTTCACCAACATGCAGTGTTTCCTTGATTGAATTAGCTCTCACACCAATATTTGCGTCTAGAGCCTTTGCATTGAGGGCTATCTGAAAACGGCTGTGGCGCTGAAGTTGCCTGAGAATGTGGAGTTGGTGGCATGTGAAACCCGCATGTGGAGCATTCGTTTGTGTGGGATGCTCTACCAGGTTCATTCCTAGATAATGCACTCAAAGGGCACTAAGCATAGAGTGTGAAAACTGAGTTTCCTTGAGAGCTGCTTGGAAGCCTGATGGTGTGTGAAGTTAGTGAGCCAAATGGAGTTGTTCTCCCACAAGAACCACTCGGCTGATCCTTCTTCAATATGCCCTTTACCAACATGCAGTGTTTCCTTGATTGAATTAGCACTCACACCAATATTTGCGTCTAGAGCCTTTGCACTGAGGGCTATCTGAAAACGGCTGTGGCGCTGAAGTTGCCTGAGAATGTGGAGTTGGTGGCATGTGAAACCCGCATGTGGAGCATTCGTTTGTGTGGGATGCTCTGCCAGGTTCATTCCTAGATAATGCACTCAAAGGGCACTAAGCATAGAGTGTGAAAACTGAGTTTCCTTGAGAGCTGCTTGGAAGCCTGATGGTGTGTGAAGTTAGTGAGCCAAATGGAGTTGTTCTCCCACAAGAACCACTCGGCTGATCCTTCTTCAATATGCCCTGCACCAACATGCAGTGTTTCCTTGATTGAATTAGCTCTCACACCAATATTTGCGTCTAGAGCCTTTGCATTGAGGGCTATCTGAAAACGGCTGTGGCGCTGAAGTTGCCTGAGAATGTGGAGTTGGTGGCATGTGAAACCCGCATGTGGAGCATTCGTTTGTGTGGGATGCTCTACCAGGTTCATTCCTAGATAATGCACTCAAAGGGCACTAAGCATAGAGTGTGAAAACTGAGTTTCCTTGAGAGCTGCTTGGAAGCCTGATGGTGTGTGAAGTTAGTGAGCCAAATGGAGTTGTTCTCCCACAAGAACCACTCGGCTGATCCTTCTTCAATATGCCCTTCACCAACATGCAGTGTTTCCTTGATTGAATTAGCTCTCACACCAATATTTGCGTCTAGAGCCTTTGCATTGAGGGCTATCTGAAAACGGCTGTGGCGCTGAAGTTGCCTGAGAATGTGGAGTTGGTGGCATGTGAAACCCGCATGTGGAGCATTCGTTTGTGTGGGATGCTCTACCAGGTTCATTCCTAGATAATGCACTCAAAGGGCACTAAGCATAGAGTGTGAAAACTGAGTTTCCTTGAGAGCTGCTTGGAAGCCTGATGGTGTGTGAAGTTAGTGAGCCAAATGGAGTTGTTCTCCCACAAGAACCACTCGGCTGATCCTTCTTCAATATGCCCTTCACCAACATGCAGTGTTTCCTTGATTGAATTAGCTCTCACACCAATATTTGCGTCTAGAGCCTTTGCATTGAGGGCTATCTGAAAACGGCTGTGGCGCTGAAGTTGCCTGAGAATGTGGAGTTGGTGGCATGTGAAACCCGCATGTGGAGCATTCGTTTGTGTGGGATGCTCTACCAGGTTCATTCCTAGATAATGCACTCAAAGGGCACTAAGCATAGAGTGTGAAAACTGAGTTTCCTTGAGAGCTGCTTGGAAGCCTGATGGTGTGTGAAGTTAGTGAGCCAAATGGAGTTGTTCTCCCACAAGAACCACTCGGCTGATCCTTCTTCAATATGCCCTTCACCAACATGCAGTGTTTCCTTGATTGAATTAGCTCTCACACCAATATTTGCGTCTAGAGCCTTTGCATTGAGGGCTATCTGAAAACGGCTGTGGCGCTGAAGTTGCCTGAGAATGTGGAGTTGGTGGCATGTGAAACCCGCATGTGGAGCATTCGTTTGTGTGGGATGCTCTACCAGGTTCATTCCTAGATAATGCACTCAAAGGGCACTAAGCATAGAGTGTGAAAACTGAGTTTCCTTGAGAGCTGCTTGGAAGCCTGATGGTGTGTGAAGTTAGTGAGCCAAATGGAGTTGTTCTCCCACAAGAACCACTCGGCTGATCCTTCTTCAATATGCCCTTCACCAACATGCAGTGTTTCCTTGATTGAATTAGCTCTCACACCAATATTTGCGTCTAGAGCCTTTGCATTGAGGGCTATCTGAAAACGGCTGTGGCGCTGAAGTTGCCTGAGAATGTGGAGTTGGTGGCATGTGAAACCCGCATGTGGAGCATTCGTTTGTGTGGGATGCTCTACCAGGTTCATTCCTAGATAATGCACTCAAAGGGCACTAAGCATAGAGTGTGAAAACTGAGTTTCCTTGAGAGCTGCTTGGAAGCCTGATGGTGTGTGAAGTTAGTGAGCCAAATGGAGTTGTTCTCCCACAAGAACCACTCGGCTGATCCTTCTTCAATATGCCCTTCACCAACATGCAGTGTTTCCTTGATTGAATTAGCTCTCACACCAATATTTGCGTCTAGAGCCTTTGCATTGAGGGCTATCTGAAAACGGCTGTGGCGCTGAAGTTGCCTGAGAATGTGGAGTTGGTGGCATGTGAAACCCGCATGTGGAGCATTCGTTTGTGTGGGATGCTCACCAAGCTTCATTTCAGTCCTAGATACTTAAAGGGCACTAAGCATAGAGTGTGAAAACTGAGTTTCCTTGAGAGCTGCTTGGAAGCCTGATGGTGTGTGAAGTTAGTGAGCCAAATGGAGTTGTTCTCCCACAAGAACCACTCGGCTGATCCTTCTTCAATATGCCCTTCACCAACATGCAGTGTTTCCTTGATTGAATTAGCACTCACACCAATATTTGCGTCTAGAGCCTTTGCATTGAGGGCTATCTGAAAACGGCTGTGGCGCTGAAGTTGCCTGAGAATGTGGAGTTGGTGGCATGTGAAACCCGCATGTGGAGCATTCGTTTGTGTGGGATGCTCTACCAGGTTCATTCCTAGATAATGCACTCAAAGGGCACTAAGCATAGAGTGTGAAAACTGAGTTTCCTTGAGAGCTGCTTGGAAGCCTGATGGTGTGTGAAGTTAGTGAGCCAAATGGAGTTGTTCTCCCACAAGAACCACTCGGCTGATCCTTCTTCAATATGCCCTTCACCAACATGCAGTGTTTCCTTGATTGAATTAGCTCTCACACCAATATTTGCGTCTAGAGCCTTTGCATTGAGGGCTATCTGAAAATGGCTGTGGCGCTGAAGTTGCCTGTGAATGTGGAGTTGGTGGCATGTGAAACCCGCATGTGGAGCATTCGTTTGTGTGGGATGCTCTACCAGGTTCATTCCTAGATAATGCACTCAAAGGGCACTAAGCATAGAGTGTGAAAACTGAGTTTCCTTGAGAGCTGCTTGGAAGCCTGATGGTGTGTGAAGTTAGTGAGCCAAATGGAGTTGTTCTCCCACAAGAACCACTCGGCTGATCCTTCTTCAATATGCCCTTCACCAACATGCAGTGTTTCCTTGATTGAATTAGCTCTCACACCAATATTTGCGTCTAGAGCCTTTGCATTGAGGGCTATCTGAAAACGGCTGTGGCGCTGAAGTTGCCTGAGAATGTGGAGTTGGTGGCATGTGAAACCCGCATGTGGAGCATTCGTTTGTGTGGGATGCTCTACCAGGTTCATTCCTAGATAATGCACTCAAAGGGCACTAAGCATAGAGTGTGAAAACTGAGTTTCCTTGAGAGCTGCTTGGAAGCCTGATGGTGTGTGAAGTTAGTGAGCCAAATGGAGTTGTTCTCCCACAAGAACCACTCGGCTGATCCTTCTTCAATATGCCCTTCACCAACATGCAGTGTTTCCTTGATTGAATTAGCTCTCACACCAATATTTGCGTCTAGAGCCTTTGCATTGAGGGCTATCTGAAAACGGCTGTGGCGCTGAAGTTGCCTGAGAATGTGGAGTTGGTGGCATGTGAAACCCGCATGTGGAGCATTCGTTTGTGTGGGATGCTCTACCAGGTTCATTCCTAGATAATGCACTCAAAGGGCACTAAGCATAGAGTGTGAAAACTGAGTTTCCTTGAGAGCTGCTTGGAAGCCTGATGGTGTGTGAAGTTAGTGAGCCAAATGGAGTTGTTCTCCCACAAGAACCACTCGGCTGATCCTTCTTCAATATGCCCTTCACCAACATGCAGTGTTTCCTTGATTGAATTAGCTCTCACACCAACATTTGCGTCTAGAGCCTTTGCATTGAGGGCTATCTGAAAACGGCTGTGGCGCTGAAGTTGCCTGAGAATGTGGAGTTGGTGGCATGTGAAACCCGCATGTGGAGCATTCGTTTGTGTGGGATGCTCTACCAGGTTCATTCCTAGATAATGCACTCAAAGGGCACTAAGCATAGAGTGTGAAAACTGAGTTTCCTTGAGAGCTGCTTGGAAGCCTGATGGTGTGTGAAGTTAGTGAGCCAAATGGAGTTGTTCTCCCACAAGAACCACTCGGCTGATCCTTCTTCAATATGCCCTTCACCAACATGCAGTGTTTCCTTGATTGAATTAGCTCTCACACCAATATTTGCGTCTAGAGCCTTTGCATTGAGGGCTATCTGAAAACGGCTGTGGCGCTGAAGTTGCCTGAGAATGTGGAGTTGGTGGCATGTGAAACCCGCATGTGGAGCATTCGTTTGTGTGGGATGCTCTACCAGGTTCGTTCCTAGATAATGCACTCAAAGGGCACTAAGCATAGAGTGTGAAAACTGAGTTTCCTTGAGAGCTGCTTGGAAGCCTGATGGTGTGTGAAGTTAGTGAGCCAAATGGAGTTGTTCTCCCACAAGAACCACTCGGCTGATCCTTCTTCAATATGCCCTTCACCAACATGCAGTGTTTCCTTGATTGAATTAGCTCTCACACCAATATTTGCGTCTAGAGCCTTTGCATTGAGGGCTATCTGAAAACGGCTGTGGCGCTGAAGTTGCCTGAGAATGTGGAGTTGGTGGCATGTGAAACCCGCATGTGGAGCATTCGTTTGTGTGGGATGCTCTACCAGGTTCATTCCTAGATAACGCACTCAAAGGGCACTAAGCATAGAGTGTGAAAACTGAGTTTCCTTGAGAGCTGCTTGGAAGCCTGATGGTGTGTGAAGTTAGTGAGCCAAATGGAGTTGTTCTCCCACAAGAACCACTCGGCTGATCCTTCTTCAATATGCCCTTCACCAACATGCAGTGTTTCCTTGATTGAATTAGCTCTCACACCAATATTTGCGTCTAGAGCCTTTGCATTGAGGGCTATCTGAAAACGGCTGTGGCGCTGAAGTTGCCTGAGAATGTGGAGTTGGTGGCATGTGAAACCCGCATGTGGAGCATTCGTTTGTGTGGGATGCTCTACCAGGTTCATTCCTAGATAATGCACTCAAAGGGCACTAAGCATAGAGTGTGAAAACTGAGTTTCCTTGAGAGCTGCTTGGAAGCCTGATGGTGTGTGAAGTTAGTGAGCCAAATGGAGTTGTTCTCCCACAAGAACCACTCGGCTGATCCTTCTTCAATATGCCCTTCACCAACATGCAGTGTTTCCTTGATTGAATTAGCTCTCACACCAATATTTGCGTCTAGAGCCTTTGCATTGAGGGCTATCTGAAAACGGCTGTGGCGCTGAAGTTGCCTGAGAATGTGGAGTTGGTGGCATGTGAAACCCGCATGTGGAGCATTCGTTTGTGTGGGATGCTCTACCAGGTTCGTTCCTAGATAATGCACTCAAAGGGCACTAAGCATAGAGTGTGAAAACTGAGTTTCCTTGAGAGCTGCTTGGAAGCCTGATGGTGTGTGAAGTTAGTGAGCCAAATGGAGTTGTTCTCCCACAAGAACCACTCGGCTGATCCTTCTTCAATATGCCCTTCACCAACATGCAGTGTTTCCTTGATTGAATTAGCTCTCACACCAATATTTGCGTCTAGAGCCTTTGCATTGAGGGCTATCTGAAAACGGCTGTGGCGCTGAAGTTGCCTGAGAATGTGGAGTTGGTGGCATGTGAAACCCGCATGTGGAGCATTCGTTTGTGTGGGATGCTCTACCAGGTTCATTCCTAGATAATGCACTCAAAGGGCACTAAGCATAGAGTGTGAAAACTGAGTTTCCTTGAGAGCTGCTTGGAAGCCTGATGGTGTGTGAAGTTAGTGAGCCAAATGGAGTTGTTCTCCCACAAGAACCACTCGGCTGATCCTTCTTCAATATGCCCTTCACCAACATGCAGTGTTTCCTTGATTGAATTAGCTCTCACACCAATATTTGCGTCTAGAGCCTTTGCATTGAGGGCTATCTGAAAACGGCTGTGGCGCTGAAGTTGCCTGAGAATGTGGAGTTGGTGGCATGTGAAACCCGCATGTGGAGCATTCGTTTGTGTGGGATGCTCTACCAGGTTCATTCCTAGATAATGCGCTCAAAGGGCACTAAGCATAGAGTGTGAAAACTGAGTTTCCTTGAGAGCTGCTTGGAAGCCTGATGGTGTGTGAAGTTAGTGAGCCAAATGGAGTTGTTCTCCCACAAGAACCACTCGGCTGATCCTTCTTCAATATGCCCTTCACCAACATGCAGTGTTTCCTTGATTGAATTAGCTCTCACACCAATATTTGCGTCTAGAGCCTTTGCATTGAGGGCTATCTGAAAACGGCTGTGGCGCTGAAGTTGCCTGAGAATGTGGAGTTGGTGGCATGTGAAACCCGCATGTGGAGCATTCGTTTGTGTGGGATGCTCTACCAGGTTCATTCCTAGATAATGCACTCAAAGGGCACTAAGCATAGAGTGTGAAAACTGAGTTTCCTTGAGAGCTGCTTGGAAGCCTGATGGTGTGTGAAGTTAGTGAGCCAAATGGAGTTGTTCTCCCACAAGAACCACTCGGCTGATCCTTCTTCAATATGCCCTTCACCAACATGCAGTGTTTCCTTGATTGAACTAGCTCTCACACCAATATTTGCGTCTAGAGCCTTTGCATTGAGGGCTATCTGAAAACGGCTGTGGCGCTGAAGTTGCCTGTGAATGTGGAGTTGGTGGCATGTGAAACCCGCATGTGGAGCATTCGTTTGTGTGGGATGCTCTACCAGGTTCATTCCTAGATAATGCACTCAAAGGGCACTAAGCATAGAGTGTGAAAACTGAGTTTCCTTGAGAGCTGCTTGGAAGCCTGATGGTGTGTGAAGTTAGTGAGCCAAATGGAGTTGTTCTCCCACAAGAACCACTCGGCTGATCCTTCTTCAATATGCCCTTCACCAACATGCAGTGTTTCCTTGATTGAATTAGCTCTCACACCAATATTTGCGTCTAGAGCCTTTGCATTGAGGGCTATCTGAAAATGGCTGTGGCGCTGAAGTTGCCTGAGAATGTGGAGTTGGTGGCATGTGAAACCCGCATGTGGAGCATTCGTTTGTGTGGGATGCTCTACCAGGTTCATTCCTAGATAATGCACTCAAAGGGCACTAAGCATAGAGTGTGAAAACTGAGTTTCCTTGAGAGCTGCTTGGAAGCCTGATGGTGTGTGAAGTTAGTGAGCCAAATGGAGTTGTTCTCCCACAAGAACCACTCGGCTGATCCTTCTTCAATATGCCCTTCACCAACATGCAGTGTTTCCTTGATTGAATTAGCTCTCACACCAATATTTGCGTCTAGAGCCTTTGCATTGAGGGCTATCTGAAAACGGCTGTGGCGCTGAAGTTGCCTGAGAATGTGGAGTTGGTGGCATGTGAAACCCGCATGTGGAGCATTCGTTTGTGTGGGATGCTCTACCAGGTTCATTCCTAGATAATGCACTCAAAGGGCACTAAGCATAGAGTGTGAAAACTGAGTTTCCTTGAGAGCTGCTTGGAAGCCTGATGGTGTGTGAAGTTAGTGAGCCAAATGGAGTTGTTCTCCCACAAGAACCACTCGGCTGATCCTTCTTCAATATGCCCTTCACCAACATGCAGTGTTTCCTTGATTGAATTAGCTCTCACACCAATATTTGCGTCTAGAGCCTTTGCATTGAGGGCTATCTGAAAACGGCTGTGGCGCTGAAGTTGCCTGTGAATGTGGAGTTGGTGGCATGTGAAACCCGCATGTGGAGCATTCGTTTGTGTGGGATGCTCTACCAGGTTCATTCCTAGATAATGCACTCAAAGGGCACTAAGCATAGAGTGTGAAAACTGAGTTTCCTTGAGAGCTGCTTGGAAGCCTGATGGTGTGTGAAGTTAGTGAGCCAAATGGAGTTGTTCTCCCACAAGAACCACTCGGCTGATCCTTCTTCAATATGCCCTTCACCAACATGCAGTGTTTCCTTGATTGAATTAGCTCTCACACCAATATTTGCGTCTAGAGCCTTTGCATTGAGGGCTATCTGAAAACGGCTGTGGCGCTGAAGTTGCCTGTGAATGTGGAGTTGGTGGCATGTGAAACCCGCATGTGGAGCATTCGTTTGTGTGGGATGCTCACCAAGCTTAATTTCAGTCCTAGGTACTCAAAGGGCACTAAGCAT
>NW_026698777.1:0-38507 GCF_030435755.1 Ochotona princeps | reverse complement strand
GCATAGAGTGTGAAAACTGAGTTTCCTTGAGAGCTGCTTGGAAGCCTGATGGTGTGTGAAGTTAGTGAGCCAAATGGAGTTGTTCTCCCACAAGAACCACTCGGCTGATCCTTCTTCAATATGCCCTTCACCAACATGCAGTGTTTCCTTGATTGAATTAGCTCTCACACCAATATTTGCGTTTAGAGCCTTTGCATTGAGGGCTATCTGAAAACGGCTGTGGCGCTGAAGTTGCCTGTGAATGTGGAGTTGGTGGCATGTGAAACCCGCATGTGGAGCATTCGTTTGTGTGGGATGCTCTACCAGGTTCATTCCTAGATAATGCACTCAAAGGGCACTAAGCATAGAGTGTGAAAACTGAGTTTCCTTGAGAGCTGCTTGGAAGCCTGATGGTGTGTGAAGTTAGTGAGCCAAATGGAGTTGTTCTCCCACAAGAACCACTCGGCTGATCCTTCTTCAATATGCCCTTCACCAACATGCAGTGTTTCCTTGATTGAATTAGCTCTCACACCAATATTTGCGTATAGAGCCTTTGCATTGAGGGCTATTGAAAACGGCTGTGGCGCTGAAGGTGCCTGTGAATTTGGAGTTGGTGGCATGTGAAACCCGCATGTGGAGCATTCGTTTGTGCGGGATGCTCTACCAGGTTCATTCCTAGATAATGCACTCAAAGGGCACAAAGCATAGAGTGTGAAAACTGAGTTTCCTTGAGAGCTGCTTGGAAGCCTGATGGTGTGTGAAGTTAGTGAGCCAAATGGAGTTGTTCTCCCACAAGAACCACTCGGCTGATCCTTCTTCAATATGCCCTTCACCAACATGCAGTGTTTCCTTGATTGAATTAGCTCTCACACCAATATTTGCGTCTAGAGCCTTTGCATTGAGGGCTATCTGAAAACGGCTGTGGCGCTGAAGTTGCCTGTGAATGTGGAGTTGGTGGCATGTGAAACCCGCATGTAGAGCATTCATTTGTGTGGGATGCTCTGGAAGCTTCATTTCAGTCCTAGGCACTCAAAGGGCACTAAGCATAGAGTGTGAAAACTGAGTTTCCTTGAGAGCTGCTTGGAAGCCTGATGTTGTGTGAAGTTAGTGAGCCAAATGGAGTTGTTCTCCCACAAGAACCACTCGGCTGATCCTTCTTCAATATGCCCTTCACCAACATGCAGTGTTTCCTTGATTGAATTAGCTCTCACACCAATATTTGCGTCTAGAGCCTTTGCATTGAGGGCTATCTGAAAACGGCTGTGGCGCTGGAGTTGCCTGTGAATGTGGAGTTGGTGGCATGTGAAACCCGCACGTGGAGCATTCGCTTGTGTGGGATGCTCTACCAGGTTCATTCCTAGATAATGCACTCAAAGGGCACTAAGCATAGAGTGTGAAAACTGAGTTTCCTTGAGAGCTGCTTGGAAGCCTGATGGTGTGTGAAGTTAGTGAGCCAAATGGAGTTGTTCTCCCACAAGAACCACTCGGCTGATCCTTCTTCAATATGCCCTTCACCAACATGCAGTGTTTCCTTGATTGAATTAGCTCTCACACCAATATTTGCGTCTAGAGCCTTTGCATTGAGGGCTATCTGAAAACGGCTGTGGCGCTGAAGTTGCCTGTGAATGTGGAGTTGGTGGCATGTGAAACCCGCTTGTTGAGCATTCATTTGTGTGGGATGCTGAACAAGCCTCATTTCAGTCCTAGGCACTCAAAGGGCACTAAGCATAGAGTGTGAAAACTGAGTTTCCTTGAGAGCTGCTTGGAAGCCTGATGGTGTGTGAAGTTAGTGAGCCAAATGGAGTTGTTCTCCCACAAGAGCCACTCGGCTGATCCTTCTTCAATATGCCCTTCACCAACATGCAGTGTTTCCTTGATTGAATTAGCTCTCACACCAATATTTGCGTCTAGAGCCTTTGCATTGAGGGCTATTGAAAACGGCTGTGGCGCTGAAGGTGCCTGTGAATTTGGAGTTGGTGGCATGTGAACCCCGCATGTGGAGCATTCGTTTGTGTGGGATGCTCTACCAGGTTCATTCCTAGATAATGCACTCAAAGGGCACTAAGCATAGAGTGTGAAAACTGAGTTTCCTTGAGAGCTGCTTGGAAGCCTGATGGTGTGTGAAGTTAGTGAGCCAAATGGAGTTGTTCTCCCACAAGAGCCACTCGGCTGATCCTTCTTCAATATGCCCTTCACCAACATGCAGTGTTTCCTTGATTGAATTAGCTCTCACACCAATATTTGCGTCTAGAGCCTTTGCATTGAGGGCTATCTAAAAACGGCTGTGGCGCTGAAGTTGCCTGTGAATGTGGAGTTGGTGGCATGTGAAACCCGCTTGTGGAGCATTCATTTGTGTGGGATGCTGAACAAGCTTCATTTCAGTCCTAGGCACACAAAGGGCACTAAGCATAGAGTGTGAAAACTGAGTTTCCTTGAGAGCTGCTTGGAAGCCTGATGGTGTGTGAAGTTAGTGAGCCAAATGGAGTTGTTCTCCCACAAGAGCCACTCGGCTGATCCTTCTTCAATATGCCCTTCACCAACATGCAGTGTTTCCTTGATTGAATTAGCTCTCACACCAATATTTGCGTCTAGAGCCTTTGCATTGAGGGCTATCTGAAAACGGCTGTGGCGCTGAAGTTGCCTGTGAATGTGGAGTTGGTGGCATGTGAAACCCGCATGTGGAGCATTCATTTGTGTGGGATGCTCTGCAAGCCTCATTTCAGTCCTAGGCACTCAAAGGGCACTAAGCATAGAGTGTGAAAACTGAGTTTCCTTGAGAGCTGCTTGGAAGCCTGATGGTGTGTGAAGGTAGTGAGCCAAATGGAGTTGTTCTCCCACAAGAACCACTCGGCTGATCCTTCTTCAATATGCCCTTCACCAACATGCAGTGTTTCCTTGATTGAATTAGCTCTCACACCAATATTTGCGTCTAGAGCCTTTGCATTGAGGGCTATCTGAAAACGGCTGTGGCGCTGAAGTTGCCTGTGAATGTGGAGTTGGTGGCATGTGAAACCCGCATGTGGAGCATTCGTTTGTGTGGGATGCTCTACCAGGTTCATTCCTAGATAATGCACTCAAAGGGCACTAAGCATAGAGTGTGAAAACTGAGTTTCCTTGAGAGCTGCTTGGAAGCCTGATGGTGTGTGAAGTTAGTGAGCCAAATGGAGTTGTTCTCCCACAAGAACCACTCGGCTGATCCTTCTTCAATATGCCCTTCACCAACATGCAGTGTTTCCTTGATTGAATTAGCTCTCACACCAATATTTGCGTCTAGAGCCTTTGCATTGAGGGCTATCTGAAAACGGCTGTGGCGCTGAAGTTGCCAGAGAATGTGGAGTTGGTGGCATGTGAAACCCGCATGTGGAGCATTCGTTTGTGTGGGATGCTGACCAAGCTTCATTTCAGTCCTAGGCACTCAAAGGGCACTAAGCATAGAGTGTGAAAACTGAGTTTCCTTGAGAGCTGCTTGGAAGCCTGATGGTGTGTGAAGTTAGTGAGCCAAATGGAGTTGTTCTCCCACAAGAACCACTCGGCTGATCCTTCTTCAATATGCCCTTCACCAACATGCAGTGTTTCCTTGATTGAATTAGCTCTCACACCAATATTTGCGTCTAGAGCCTTTGCATTGAGGGCTATTGAAAACGGCTGTGCGCTGAAGGTGCCTGTGAATGTGGAGTTGGTGGCATGTGAAACCCGCATGTGGAGCATTCGTTTGTGTGGGATGCTCTACCAGGTTCATTCCTAGATAATGCACTCAAAGGGCACTAAGCATAGAGTGTGAAAACTGAGTTTCCTTGAGAGCTGCTTGGAAGCCTGATGGTGTGTGAAGTTAGTGAGCCAAATGGAGTTGTTCTCCCACAAGAGCCACTCGGCTGATCCTTCTTCAATATGCCCTTCACCAACATGCAGTGTTTCCTTGATTGAATTAGCTCTCACACCAATATTTGCGTCTAGAGCCTTTGCATTGAGGGCTATCTGAAAACGGCTGTGGCGCTGAAGGTGCCTGGGAATGTGGAGTTGGTGGCATTTGAAACCCGCTTGTGGAGCATTCATTTGTGTGGGATGCTGACCAAGCATCATTTCAGTCCTAGGCACACAAAGGGCACTAAGCAAGGAGTGTGAAAACTGAGTTTCCTTGAGAGCTGCTTGGAAGCCTGATGGTGTGTGAAGTTAGTGAGCCAAATGGAGTTGTTCTCCCACAAGAACCACTCAGCTGATCCTTCTTCAATATGCCCTTCACCAACATGCAGTGTTTCCTTGATTGAATTAGCTCTCACACCAATATTTGCGTCTAGAGCCTTTACATTGAGGGCTATCTGAAAACGGCTGTGGCGCTGAAGTTGCCTGTGAATGTGGAGTTGGTGGCATGTGAAACCTGCATGTGGAGCATTCGTTTGTGTGGGATGCTCTACCAGGTTCATTCCTAGATAATGCACTCAAAGGGCACTAAGCATAGAGTGTGAAAACTGAGTTTCCTTGAGAGCTGCTTGGAAGCCTGATGGTGTGTGAAGTTAGTGAGCCAAATGGAGTTGTTCTCCCACAAGAACCACTCGGCTAATCCTTCTTCAATATGCCCTTCACCAACAGGCAGTGTTTCCTTGATTGAATTAGCTCTCACACCAATATTTGCGTCTAGAGCCTTTGCATTGAGGGCTATCTGAAAACGGCTGTGGCGCTGAAGTTGCCTGTGAATGTGGAGTTGGTGGGATGTGAAACCCGCTTGTGGAGCATTCGTTTGTGTGGGATGCTGACCAAGCATCATTTCAGTCCTAGGCACTCAAAGGGCACTAAGCATAGAGTGTGAAAACTGAGTTTCCTTGAGAGCTGCTTGGAAGCCTGATGGTGTGTGAATTTAGTGAGCCAAATGGAGTTGTTCTCCCACAGGAACCACTCGGCTGATCCTTCTTCAATATGCCCTTCACCAACATGCAGTGTTTCCTTGATTGAATTAGCTCTCACACCAATATTTGCGTCTAGAGCCTTTGCATTGAGGGCTATCTGAAAACGGCTGTGGCGCTGAAGTTGCCTGGGAATGTGGAGTTGGTGGCATGTGAAACCCGCTTGTGGAGCATTCATTTGTGTGGGATGCTGACCAAGCTTCATTTCAGTCCTAGGCACACAAATGGCACTAAGCAAGAGGTGTGAAAACTGAGTTTCCTTGAGAGCTGCTTGGAAGCCTGATGGTGTGTGAAGTTAGTGAGCCAAATGGAGTTGTTCTCCCACAAGAACCACTCGGCTGATCCTTCTTCAATATGCCCTTCACCAACATGCAGTGTTTCCTTGATTGAGTTAGCTCTCACACCAATATTTGCGTCTAGAGCCTTTGCATTGAGGGCTATCTGAAAACGGCTGTGGCGCTGAAGTTGCCTGTGAATGTGGAGTTGGTGGCATGTGAAACCCGCATGTAGAGCATTCATTTGTGTGGGATGCTCTGCAAGCTTCATTTCAGTCCTAGGCACTCAAAGGGCACTAAGCATAGAGTGTGAAAACTGAGTTTCCTTGAGAGCTGCTTGGAAGCCTGATGTTGTGTGAAGTTAGTGAGCCAAATGGAGTTGTTCTCCCACAAGAACCACTCGGCTGATCCTTCTTCAATATGCCCTTCACCAACATGCAGTGTTTCCTTGATTGAATTAGCTCTCACACCAATATTTGCGTCTAGAGCCTTTGCATTGAGGGCTATCTGAAAACGGCTGTGGCGCTGAAGTTGCCTGTGAATGTGGAGTTGGTGGCATGTGAAACCCGCACGTGGAGCATTCGCTTGTGTGGGATGCTCTACCAGGTTCATTCCTAGATAATGCACTCAAAGGGCACTAAGCATAGAGTGTGAAAACTGAGTTTCCTTGAGAGCTGCTTGGAAGCCTGATGGTGTGTGAAGTTAGTGAGCCAAATGGAGTTGTTCTCCCACAAGAACCACTCGGCTGATCCTTCTTCAATATGCCCTTCACCAACATGCAGTGTTTCCTTGATTGAATTAGCTCTCACACCAATATTTGCGTCTAGAGCCTTTGCATTGAGGGCTATCTGAAAACGGCTGTGGCGCTCAAGTTGCCTGTGAGGGTGGAGTTGGTGGCATGTGAAACCAACTTGTGGAGCATTCGTTTGTGTGGGATGCTGACCAAGCATCATTTCAGTCCTAGGCACACAAAGGGCACTAAGCATAGAGTGTGAAAACTGAGTTTCCTTGAGAGCTGCTTGGAAGCCTGATGGTGTGTGAAGTTAGTGAGCCAAATGGAGTTGTTCTCCCACAAGAACCACTCGGCTGATCCTTCTTCAATATGCCCTTCACCAACATGCAGTGTTTCCTTGATTGAATTAGCTCTCACACCAATATTTGCATCTAGAGCCTTTGCATTGAGGGCTATCTGAAAATGGCTGTGGCGCTGAAGTTGCCTGTGAATGTGGAGTTGGTGGCATGTGAAACCCGCATGTGGAGCATTCGTTTGTGTGGGATGCTCTACCAGGTTCATTCCTAGATAATGCACTCAAAGGGCACTAAGTATAGAGTGTGAAAACTGAGTTTCCTTGAGAGCTCCTTGGAAGCCTGATGGTGTGTGAAGTTAGTGAGCCAAATGGAGTTGTTCTCCCACAAGAACCACTCGGCTGATCCTTCTTCAATATGCCCTTCAGCAACATGCAGTGTTTCCTTGATTGAATTAGCTCTCACACCAATATTTGCGTCTAGAGCCTTTACATTGAGGGCTATCTGAAAACGGCTGTGGCGCTGAAGTTGCCTGTGAATGTGGAGTTGGTGGCATGTGAAACCCGCATGTGGAGCATTCGTTTGTGTGGGATGCTCTACCAGGTTCATTCCTAGATAATGCACTCAAAGGGCACTAAGCATAGAGTGTGAAAACTGAGTTTCCTTGAGAGCTGCTTGGAAGCCTGATGGTGTGTGAAGTTAGTGAGCCAAATGGAGTTGTTCTCCCACAAGAACCACTCGGCTGATCCTTCTTCAATATGCCCTTCACCAACATGCAGTGTTTCCTTGATTGAATTAGCTCTCACACCAATATTTGCGTCTAGAGCCTTTGCATTGAGGGCTATCTGAAAACGGCTGTGGCGCTGAAGTTGCCTGTGAATGTGGAGTTGGTGGCATGTGAAACCCGCATGTGGAGCATTCGCTTGTGTGGGATGCTGACCAAGCTTCATTTCAGTCCTAGGCACTCAAAGGGCACTAAGCATAGAGTGTGAAAACTGAGTTTCCTTGAGAGCTGCTTGGAAGCCTGATGTTGTGTGAAGTTAGTGAGCCAAATGGAGTTGTTCTCCCACAAGAACCACTCGGCTGATCCTTCTTCAATATGCCCTTCACCAACATGCAGTGTTTCCTTGATTGAATTAGCTCTCACACCAATATTTGCGTCTAGAGCCTTTGCATTGAGGGCTATTGAAAACGGCTGTGCGCTGAAGGTGCCTGTGAATTTGGAGTTGGTGGCATGTGAAACCCGCATGTGGAGCATTCGTTTGTGTGGGATGCTCTACCAAGCTTCATTTCAGTCCTAGGCACTCAAAGGGCACTAAGCATAGAGTGTGAAAACTGAGTTTCCTTGAGAGCTGCTTGGAAGCCTGATGGTGTGTGAAGTTAGTGAGCCAAATGGAGTTGTTCTCCCACAAGAGCCACTCGGCTGATCCTTCTTCAATATGCCCTTCACCAACATGCAGTGTTTCCTTGATTGAATTAGCTCTCACACCAATATTTGCGTCTAGAGCCTTTGCATTGAGGGCTATCTGAAAACGGCTGTGGCGCTGAAGTTGCCTGGGAATGTGGAGTTGGTGGCATGTGAAACCCGCTTGTGGAGCATTCATTTGTGTGGGATGCTGACCAAGCTTCATTTCAGTCCTAGGCACACAAAGGGCACTAAGCAAGAGGTGTGAAAACTGAGTTTCCTTGAGAGCTGCTTGGAAGCCTGATGGTGTGTGAAGTTAGTGAGCCAAATGGAGTTGTTCTCCCACAAGAACCACTCGGCTGATCCTTCTTCAATATGCCCTTCACCAACATGCAGTGTTTCCTTGATTGAGTTAGCTCTCACACCAATATTTGCGTCTAGAGCCTTTGCATTGAGGGCTATCTGAAAACGGCTGTGGCGCTGAAGTTGCCTGTGAATGTGGAGTTGGTGGCATGTGAAACCCGCATGTAGAGCATTCATTTGTGTGGGATGCTCTGCAAGCTTCATTTCAGTCCTAGGTACTCAAAGGGCACTAAGCATAGAGTGTGAAAACTGAGTTTCCTTGAGAGCTGCTTGGAAGCCTGATGGTGTGTGAAGTTAGTGAGCCAAATGGAGTTGTTCTCCCACAAGAACCACTCGGCTGATCCTTCTTCAATATGCCCTTCACCAACATGCAGTGTTTCCTTGATTGAATTAGCTCTCACACCAATATTTGAGTCTAGAGCCTTTGCATTGAGGGCTATCTGAAAACGGCTGTGGCGCTGAAGTTGCCTGTGAATGTGGAGTTGGTGGCATGTGAAACCCGCACGTGGAGCATTCGCTTGTGTGGGATGCTCTACCAGGTTCATTCCTAGATAATGCACTCAAAGGGCACTAAGCATAGAGTGTGAAAACTGAGTTTCCTTGAGAGCTGCTTGGAAGCCTGATGGTGTGTGAAGTTAGTGAGCCAAATGGAGTTGTTCTCCCACAAGAACCACTTGGCTGATCCTTCTTCAATATGCCCTTCACCAACATGCAGTGTTTCCTTGATTGAATTAGCTCTCACACCAATATTTGCGTCTAGAGCCTTTACATTGAGGGCTATCTGAAAACGGCTGTGGCGCTGAAGTTGCCTGTGAATGTGGAGTTGGTGGCATGTGAAACCCGCTTGTGGAGCATTCGTTTGTGTGGGATGCTCTACCAGGTTCATTCCTAGATAATGCACTCAAAGGGCACTAAGCATAGAGTGTGAAAACTGAGTTTCCTTGAGAGCTGCTTGGAAGCCTGATGGTGTGTGAAGTTAGTGAGCCAAATGGAGTTGTTCTCCCAGAAGAACCACTCGGCTGATCCTTCTTCAATATGCCCTTCAGCAACATGCAGTGTTTCCTTGATTGAATTAGCTCTCACACCAATATTTGCATCTAGAGCCTTTGCATTGAGGGCTATCTGAAAACGGCTGTGGCGCTGAAGTTGCCTGTGAATGTGGAGTTCGTGGCATGTGAAACCCGCATGTGGAGCATTCGTTTGTGTGGGATGCTCTACCAGGTTCATTACTAGATAATGCACTCAAAGGGCACTAAGCATAGAGTGTGAAAACTGAGTTTCCTTGAGAGCTCCTTGGAAGCCTGATGGTGTGTGAAGTTAGTGAGCCAAATGGAGTTGTTCTCCCACAAGAACCACTCGGCTGATCCTTCTTCAATATGCCCTTCACCAACATGCAGTGTTTCCTTGATTGAATTAGCTCTCACACCAATATTTGCGTCTAGAGCCTTTGCATTGAGGGCTATCTGAAAACGGCTGTGGCGCTGAAGTTGCCTGTGAATGTGGAGTTGGTGGCATGTGAAACCCGCATGTGGAGCATTCGTTTGTGTGGGATGCTCTACCAGGTTCATTCCTAGATAATGCACTCAAAGGGCACTAAGCATAGAGTGTGAAAACTGAGTTTCCTTGAGAGCTGCTTGGAAGCCTGATGGTGTGTGAAGTTAGTGAGCCAAATGGAGTTGTTCTCCCACAAGAACCACTCGGCTGATCCTTCTTCAATATGCCCTTCACCAACATGCAGTGTTTCCTTGATTGAATTAGCTCTCACACCAATATTTGCGTCTAGAGCCTTTGCATTGAGGGCTATCTGAAAACGGCTGTGGCGCTGAAGTTGCCTGTGAATGTGGAGTTGGTGGCATGTGAAACCCGCTTGTGGAGCATTCGTTTGTGTGGGATGCTCTACCAGGTTCATTCCTAGATAATGCACTCAAAGGGCACTAAGCATAGAGTGTGAAACTGAGTTTCCTTGAGAGCTGCTTGGAAGCCTGATGGTGTGTGAAGTTAGTGAGCCAAATGGAGTTGTTCTCCCACAAGAACCACTCGGCTGATCCTTCTTCAATATGCCCTTCACCAACATGCAGTGTTTCCTTGATTGAATTAGCTCTCACACCAATATTTGCGTCTAGAGCCTTTGCATTGAGGGCTATCTGAAAACGGCTGTGGCGCTGAAGTTGCCTGTGAATGTGGAGTTGGTGGCATGTGAAACCCGCTTGTGGAGCATTCGTTTGTGCGGGATGCTGACCAAGCATCATTTCAGTCCTAGGCACAAAAAGGGCACTCAGCATAGAGTGTGAAAACTGAGTTTCCTTGAGAGCTGCTTGGAAGCCTGATGGTGTGTGACGTTAGTGAGCCAAATGGAGTTGTTCTCCCACAACAACCACTCGGCTGATCCTTCTTCAATATGCCCTTCACCAACATGCAGTGTTTCCTTGATTGAATTAGCTCTCACACCAATATTTGCGTCTAGAGCCTTTGCATTGAGGGCTATCTGAAAACGGCTGTGGCGCTGAAGTTGCCAGAGAATGTGGAGTTGGTGGCATGTGAAACCCGCATGTGGAGCATTCGTTTGTGTGGGATGCTGACCAAGCTTCATTTCAGTCCTAGGCACTCAAAGGGCACTAAGCATAGAGTGTGAAAACTGAGTTTCCTTGAGAGCTGCTTGGAAGCCTGATGGTGTGTGAAGTTAGTGAGCCAAATGGAGTTGTTCTCCCACAAGAACCACTCGGCTGATCCTTCTTCAATATGCCCTTCACCAACATGCAGTGTTTCCTTGATTGAATTAGCTCTCACACCAATATTTGCGTCTAGAGCCTTTGCATTGAGGGCTATCTGAAAACGGCTGTGGCGCTGAAGTTGCCTGGGAATGTGGAGTTGGTGGCATGTGAAACCCGCTTGTGGAGCATTCATTTGTGTGGGATGCTGACCAAGCTTCATTTCAGTCCTAGGCACACAAAGGGCACTAAGCAAGAGGTGTGAAAACTGAGTTTCCTTGAGAGCTGCTTGGAAGCCTGATGGTGTGTGAAGTTAGTGAGCCAAATGGAGTTGTTCTCCCACAAGAACCACTCGGCTGATCCTTCTTCAATATGCCCTTCACCAACATGCAGTGTTTCCTTGATTGAGTTAGCTCTCACACCAATATTTGCGTCTAGAGCCTTTGCATTGAGGGCTATCTGAAAACGGCTGTGGCGCTGAAGTTGCCTGTGAATGTGGAGTTGGTGGCATGTGAAACCCGCATGTAGAGCATTCATTTGTGTGGGATGCTCTTCAAGCTCATTTCAGTCCTAGGCACTCAAAGGGCACTAAGCATAGAGTGTGAAAACTGAGTTTCCTTGAGAGCTGCTTGGAAGCCTGATGGTGTGTGAAGTTAGTGAGCCAAATGGAGTTGTTCTCCCACAAGAACCACTCGGCTGATCCTTCTTCAATATGCCCTTCACCAACATGCAGTGTTTCCTTGATTGAATTAGCTCTCACACCAATATTTGCGTCTAGAGCCTTTGCATTGAGGGCTATCTGAAAACGGCTGTGGCGCTGAAGTTGCCTGTGAATGTGGAGTTGGTGGCATGTGAAACCCGCATGTGGAGCATTCGTTTGTGTGGGATGCTCTACCAGGTTCATTCCTAGATAATGCACTCAAAAGACACTAAGCATAGAGTGTGAAAACTGAGTTTCCTTGAGAGCTGCTTGGAAGCCTGATGGTGTGTGAAGTTAGTGAGCCAAATGGAGTTGTTCTCCCACAAGAACCACTCGGCTGATCCTTCTTCAATATGCCCTTCACCAACATGCAGTGTTTCCTTGATTGAATTAGCTCTCACACCAATATTTGCGTCTAGAGCCTTTGCATTGAGGGCTATCTGAAAACGGCTGTGGCGCTGAAGTTGCCTGTGAATGTGGAGTTGGTGGCATGTGAAACCCGCATGTGGAGCATTCATTTGTGTGGGATGCTCTCCAACCTTCATTTCAGTCCTAGGCACTCAAAGGGCACTAAGCATAGAGTGTGAAAACTGAGTTTCCTTGAGAGCTGCTTGGAAGCCTGATGGTGTGTGAAGTTAGTGAGCCAAATGGAGTTGTTCTCCCACAAGAACCACTCGGCTGATCCTTCTTCAATATGCCCTTCACCAACATGCAGTGTTTCCTTGATTGAATTAGCTCTCACACCAATATTTGCGTCTAGAGCCTTTACATTGAGGGCTATCTGAAAACGGCTGTGGCGCTGAAGTTGCCTGTGAATGTGGAGTTGGTGGCATGTGAAACCTGCATGTGGAGCATTCGTTTATGTGGGATGCTCTACCAGGTTCATTCCTAGATAATGCACTCAAAGGGCACTAAGCATAGAGTGTGAAAACTGAGTTTCCTTGAGAGCTGCTTGGAAGCCTGATGGTGTGTGAAGTTAGTGAGTCAAATGGAGTTGTTCTCCCACAAGAACCACTCGGCTGATCCTTCTTCAATATGCCCTTCACCAACATGCAGTGTTTCCTTGATTGAATTAGCTCTCACACCAATATTTGCGTCTAGAGCCTTTGCATTGAGGGCTATCTGAAAACGGCTGTGGCGCTGTAGTTGCCTGTGAATGTGGAGTTGGTGGCATGTGAAACCCGCTTGTGGAGCATTCGTTTGTGTGGGATGCTGACCAAGCATCATTTCAGTCCTAGGCACACAAAGGGCACTAAGCATAGAGTGTGAAAACTGAGTTTCCTTGAGAGCTGCTTGGAAGCCTGATGGTGTGTGAAGTTAGTGAGCCAAATGGAGTTGTTCTCCCACAAGAACCACTCGGCTGATCCTTCTTCAATATGCCCTTCACCAACATGCAGTGTTTCCTTGATTGAATTAGCTCTCACACCAATATTTGCGTCTAGAGCCTTTACATTGAGGGATATCTGAAAACGGCTGTGGCGCTGAAGTTGCCTGTGAATGTGGAGTTGGTGGCATGTGAAACCCGCATGTGGAGCATTCGTTTGTGTGGGATGCTCTACCAGGTTCATTCCTAGATAATGCACTCAAAGGGCACTAAGCATAGAGTGTGAAAACTGAGTTTCCTTGAGAGCTGCTTGGAAGCCTGATGGTGTGTGAAGTTAGTGAGCCAAATGGAGTTGTTCTCCCACAAGAACCACTCGGCTGATCCTTCTTCAATATGCCCTTCACCAACATGCAGTGTTTCCTTGATTGAATTAGCTCTCACACCAATATTTGCGTCTAGAGCCTTTGCATTGAGGGCTATCTGAAAACGGCTGTGGCGCTGAAGTTGCCTGTGAATGTGGAGTTGGTGGCATGTGAAACCCGCATGTGGAGCATTCGTTTGTGTGGGATGCTCTACCAGGTTCATTACTAGATAATGCACTCAAAGGGCACTAAGCATAGAGTGTGAAAACTGAGTTTCCTTGAGAGCTCCTTGGAAGCCTGATGGTGTGTGAAGTTAGTGAGCCAAATGGAGTTGTTCTCCCACAAGAACCACTCGGCTGATCCTTCTTCAATATGCCCTTCACCAACATGCAGTGTTTCCTTGATTGAATTAGCTCTCACACCAATATTTGCGTCTAGAGCCTTTGCATTGAGGGCTATCTGAAAACGGCTGTGGCGCTGAAGTTGCCTGTGAATGTGGAGTTGGTGGCATGTGAAACCCGCATGTGGAGCATTCGTTTGTGTGGGATGCTCTACCAGGTTCATTCCTAGATAATGCACTCAAAGGGCACTAAGCATAGAGTGTGAAAACTGAGTTTCCTTGAGAGCTGCTTGGAAGCCTGATGGTGTGTGAAGTTAGTGAGCCAAATGGAGTTGTTCTCCCACAAGAGCCACTCGGCTGATCCTTCTTCAATATGCCCTTCACCGACATGCAGTGTTTCCTTGATTGAATTAGCTCTCACACCAATATTTGTGTCTAGAGCCTTTGCATTGGGGGCTATCTGAAAACGGCTGTGGCGCTGAAGTTGCCTGTGAATTTGGAGTTGGTGGCATGTGAAACCCGCTTGTGGAGCATTCATTTGTGTGGGATGCTGACCAAGCTTCATTTCAGTCCTAGGCACACAAAGGGCACTAAGCATAGAGTGTGAAAACTGAGTTTCCTTGAGAGCTGCTTGGAAGCCTGATGGTGTGTGAAGTTAGTGAGCCAAATGGAGTTGTTCTCCCACAAGAACCACTCGGCTGATCCTTCTTCAATATGCCCTTCACCAACATGCAGTGTTTCCTTGATTGAATTAGCTCTCACACCAATATTTGCGTCTAGAGCCTTTGCATTGAGGGCTATCTGAAAACGGCTGTGGCGCTGAAGTTGCCTGTGAATGTGGAGTTGGTGGCATGTGAAACCCGCATGTAGAGCATTCATTTGTGTGGGATGCTCTGCAAGCTTCATTTCAGTCCTAGGCACACAAAGGGCACTAAGCATAGAGTGTGAAAACTGAGTTTCCTTGAGAGCTGCTTGGAAGCCTGATGTTGTGTGAAGTTAGTGAGCCAAATGGAGTTGTTCTCCCACAAGAACCACTCGGCTGATCCTTCTTCAATATGCCATTCACCAACATGCAGTGTTTCCTTGATTGAATTAGCTCTCACACCAATATTTGCGTCTAGAGCCTTTGCATTGAGGGCTATCTGAAAACGGCTGTGGCGCTGAAGTTGCCTGTGAATGTGGAGTTGGTGGCATGTGAAACCCGCTTGTGGAGCATTCATTTGTGTGGGATGCTGAACAAGCTTCATTTCAGTCCTAGGCACACAAAGGGCACTAAGCATAGAGTGTGAAAACTGAGTTTCCTTGAGAGCTGCTTGGAAGCCTGATGGTGTGTGAAGTTAGTGAGCCAAATGGAGTTGTTCTCCCACAAGAACCACTCGGCTGATCCTTATTCAATATGCCCTTCACCAACAAGCAGTGTTTCCTTGATTGAATTAGCTCTCACACCAATATTTGCGTCTAGAGCCTTTGCATTGAGGGCTATCTGAAAACGGCTGTGGCGCTGAAGTTGCCTGTGAATGTGGAGTTGGTGGCATGTGAAACCCGCATGTGGAGCATTCGTTTGTGTGGGATGCTCTCCAAGCTTCAATTCAGTCCTAGGCACTCAAAGGGCACTAAGCATAGAGTGTGAAAACTGAGTTTCCTTGAGAGCTGCTTGGAAGCCTGATGGTGTGTGAAGTTAGTGAGCCAAATGGAGTTGTTCTCCCACAAGAACCACTCAGCTGATCCTTCTTCAATATGCCCTTCACCAACATGCAGTGTTTCCTTGATTGAATTAGCTCTCACACCAATATTTGTGTCTAGAGCCTTTGCATTGAGGGCTATCTGAAAACGGCTGTGGCGCTGAAGTTGCCTGTGAATGTGGAGTTGGTGGCATGTGAAACCCGCATGTGGAGCATTCGCTTGTGTGGGATGCTCTACCAGGTTCATTCCTAGATAATGAACTCAAAGGGCACTAAGCATAGAGTGTGAAAACTGAGTTTCCTTGAGAGCTGCTTGGAAGCCTGATGGTGTGTGAAGTTAGTGAGCCAAATGGAGTTGTTCTCCCACAAGAACCACTCGGCTGATCCTTCTTCAATATGCCCTTCACCAACATGCAGTGTTTCCTTGATTGAATTAGCTCTCACACCAATATTTGCGTCTAGAGCCTTTGCATTGAGGGCTATCTGAAAACGGCTGTGGCACTGAAGTTGCCAGAGAATGTGGAGTTGGTGGCATGTGAAACCCGCTTGTGGAGCATTCATTTGCGTGGGATGCTGACCAAGCTTCATTTCAGTCCTAGGCACACAAAGGGCACTAAGCATAGAGTGTGAAAACTGAGTTTCCTTGAGAGCTGCTTGGAAGCCTGATGGTGTGTGAAGTTAGTGAGCCAAATGGAGTTGTTCTCCCACAAGAACCACTCGGCTGATCCTTCTTCAATATACCCTTCACCAACAAGCAGTGTTTCCTTGATTGAATTAGCTCTCACACCAATATTTGCGTCTAGAGCCTTTGCATTGAGGGCTATCTGAAAACGGCTGTGGCGCTGAAGTTGCCTGTGAATGTGGAGTTGGTGGCATGTGAAACCCGCATGTGGAGCATTCGTTTGTGTGGGATGCTCTCCAAGCTTCAATTCAGTCCTAGGCACTCAAAGGGCACTAAGCATAGAGTGTGAAAACTGAGTTTCCTTGAGAGCTGCTTGGAAGCCTGATGGTGTGTGAAGTTAGTGAGCCAAATGGAGTTGTTCTCCCACAAGAACCACTCGGCTGATCCTTCTTCAATATGCCCTTCACCAACATGCAGTGTTTCCTTGATTGAATTATCTCTCACACCAATATTTGCATCTAGAGCCTTTGCATTGAGGGCTATCTGAAAACGGCTGTGGCGCTGAAGTTGCCTGTGAATGTGGAGTTGGTGGCATGTGAAACCCGCATGTGGAGCATTCGTTTGTGTGGGATGCTCTACCAGGTTCATTACTAGATAATGCACTCAAAGGGCACTAAGCATAGAGTGTGAAAACTGAGTTTCCTTGAGAGCTGCTTGGAAGCCTGATGGTGTGTGAAGTTAGTGAGCCAAATGGAGTTGTTCTCCCACAAGAGCCACTCGGCTGATCCTTCTTCAATATGCCCTTCACCAACATGCAGTGTTTCCTTGATTGAATTAGCTCTCACACCAATATTTGCGTCTAGAGCCTTTGCATTGAGGGCTATCTGAAAACGGCTGTGGCGCTGAAGTTGCCTGTGAATTTGGAGTTGGTGGCATGTGAAACCCGCTTGTGGAGCATTCATTTGTGTGGGATGCTCTGCAAGCTTCATTTCAGTCCTAGGCACACAAAGGGCACTAAGCATAGAGTGTGAAAACTGAGTTTCCTTGAGAGCTGCTTGGAAGCCTGATGGTGTGTGAAGTTAGTGAGCCAAATGGAGTTGTTCTCCCACAAGAACCACTCGGCTGATCCTTCTTCAATATGCCCTTCACCAACATGCAGTGTTTCCTTGATTGAATTAGCTCTCACACCAATATTTGCGTCTAGAGCCTTTGCATTGAGGGCTATCTGAAAACGGCTGTGGCGCTGAAGTTGCCTGTGAATGTGGAGTTGGTGGCATGTGAAACCCGCTTGTGGAGCATTCGTTTGTGCGGGATGCTGACCAAGCATCATTTCAGTCCTAGGCACACAAAAGGCACTAAGCATAGAGTGTGAAAACTGAGTTTCCTTGAGAGCTGCTTGGAAGCCTGATGGTGTGTGAAGTTAGTGAGCCAAATGGAGTTGTTCTCGCACAAGAACCACTCGGCTGATCCTTCTTCAATATGCCCTTCACCAACATGCAGTGTTTCCTTGATTGAATTAGCTCTCACACCAATATTTGCGTCTAGAGCCTTTGCATTGAGGGCTGTGTGAAAACGGCTGTGGCGCTGAAGTTGCCTGTGAATGTGGAGTTGGTGGCATGTGAAACCCGCACGTGGAGCATTCGCTTGTGTGGGATCCTCTACCAGGTTCATTCCTAGATAATGCACTCAAAGGGCACTAAGCATAGAGTGTGAAAACTGAGTTTCCTTGAGAGCTGCTTGGAAGCCTGATGGTGTGTGAAGTTAGTGAGCCAAATGGAGTTGTTCTCCCACAAGAACCACTCGGCTGATCCTTCTTCAATATGCCCTTCACCAACATGCAGTGTTTCCTTGATTGAATTAGCTCTCACACCAATATTTGCGTCTAGAGCCTTTGCATTGAGGGCTATTGAAAACGGCTGTGGCGCTGAAGGTGCCTGTGAATTTGGAGTTGGTGGCATGTGAAACCCGCATGTGGAGCATTCGTTTGTGTGGGATGCTCTACCAGGTTCATTCCTAGATAATGCACTCAAAGGGCACTAAGCATAGAGTGTGAAAACTGAGTTTCCTTGAGAGCTGCTTGGAAGCCTGATGGTGTGTGAAGTTAGTGAGCCAAATGGAGTTGTTCTCCCACAAGAACAACTCGGCTGATCCTTCTTCAATATGCCCTTCACCAACATGCAGTGTTTCCTTGATTGAATTAGCTCTCACACCAATATTTGCGTCTAGAGCCTTTGCATTGAGGGCTATTGAAAACGGCTGTGGCGCTGAAGGTGCCTGTGAATTTGGAGTTGGTGGCATGTGAAACCCGCATGTGGAGCATTCGTTTGTGTGGGATGCTCTACCAGGTTCATTCCTAGATAATGCACTCAAAGGGCACTAAGCATAGAGTGTGAAAACTGAGTTTCCTTGAGAGCTGCTTGGAAGCCTGATGGTGTGTGAAGTTAGTGAGCCAAATGGAGTTGTTCTCCCACAAGAACCACTCGGCTGATCCTTCTTCAATATGCCCTTCACCAACATGCAGTGTTTCCTTGATTGAATTAGCTCTCACACCAATATTTGCGTCTAGAGCCTTTGCATTGAGGGCTATTGAAAACGGCTGTGGCGCTGAAGGTGCCTGTGAATTTGGAGTTGGTGGCATGTGAAACCCGCATGTGGAGCATTCGTTTGTGTGGGATGCTCTACCAGGTTCATTCCTAGATAATGCACTCAAAGGGCACTAAGCATAGAGTGTGAAAACTGAGTTTCCTTGAGAGCTGCTTGGAAGCCTGATGGTGTGTGAAGTTAGTGAGCCAAATGGAGTTGTTCTCCCACAAGAACCACTCGGCTGATCCTTCTTCAATATGCACTTCACCAACATGCAGTGTTTCCTTGATTGAATTAGCTCTCACACCAATATTTGCGTCTAGAGCCTTTGCATTGAGGGCTATTGAAAACGGCTGTGGCGCTGAAGGTGCCTGTGAATTTGGAGTTGGTGGCATGTGAAACCCGCATGTGGAGCATTCGTTTGTGTGGGATGCTCTACCAGGTTCATTCCTAGATAATGCACTTAAAGGGCACTAAGCATAGAGTGTGAAAACTGAGTTTCCTTGAGAGCTGCTTGGAAGCCTGATGGTGTGTGAAGTTAGTGAGCCAAATGGAGTTGTTCTCCCACAAGAACAACTCCGCTGATCCTTCTTCAATATGCCCTTCACCAACATGCAGTGTTTCCTTGATTGAATTAGCTCTCACACCAATATTTGCGTCTAGAGCCTTTGCATTGAGGGCTATCTGAAAACGGCTGTGGCGCTGAAGTTGCCTGTGAATGTGGAGTTGGTGGCATGTGAAACCCGCATGTGGAGCATTCGTTTGTGTGGGATGCTCTACCAAGCTTCATTTCAGTCCTAGGCACTCAAAGGGCACTAAGCATAGAGTGTGAAAACTGAGTTTCCTTGAGAGCTGCTTGGAAGCCTGATGGTGTGTGAAGTTAGTGAGCCAAATGGAGTTGTTCTCCCACAAGAACCACTCGGCTGATCCTTCTTCAATATGCCCTTCACCAACATGCAGTGTTTCCTTGATTGAATTAGCTCTCACACCAATATTTACGTCTAGAACCTTTGTATTGAGGGCTATCTGAAAACGGCTGTGGCGCTGAAGTTGCCTGTGAATGTGGAGTTGGTGGCATGTGAAACCCGCATGTGGAGCATTCGTTTGTGTGGGATGCTCTACCAGGATCATTCCTAGTTAATGCACTCAAAGGGCACTAAGCATAGAGTATGAAAACTGAGTTTCCTTGAGAGCTGCTTGGAAGCCTGATGGTGTGTGAAGTTAGTGAGCCAAATGGAGTTGTTCTCCCACAAGAACCACTCGGCTGATCCTTCTTCAATATGCCCTTCACCAACATGCAGTGTTTCCTTGATTGAATTAGCTCTCACACCAATATTTGCGTCTAGAGCCTTTGCATTGAGGGCTATCTGAAAACGGCTGTGGCGCTGAAGTTGCCTGTGAATGTGGAGTTGGTGGCATGTGAAACCCGCTTGTGGAGCATTCGTTTATGTGGGATGCTCTCCAAGCTTCATTTCAGTATTAGTCACACAAAGGGCACTAAGCATAGAGTGTGAAAACTGAGTTTCCTTGAGAGCTGCTTGGAAGCCTGATGGTGTGTGAAGTTAGTGAGCCAAATGGAGTTGTTCTCCCACAAGAACCACTCGGCTGATCCTTCTTCAATATGCCCTTCACCAACATGCAGTGTTTCCTTGATTGAATTAGCTCTCACACCAATATTTGCGTCTAGAGCCTTTGCATTGAGGGCTATCTGAAAACGGCTGTGGCGCTGAAGTTGCCTGTGAATGTGGAGTTGGTGGCATGTGAAACCCGCATGTGGAGCATTCGTTTGTGTGGGATGCTCTACCAGGTTCATTCCTAGATAATGCACTCAAAGGGCACTAAGCATAGAGCGTGAAAACTGAGTTTCCTTGAAAGCTGCTTGGAAGCCTGATGGTGTGTGAAGTTAGTGAGCCAAATGGAGTTGTTCTCCCACAAGAACCACTCGGCTGATCCTTCTTCAATATGCCCTTCACCAACAAGCAGTGTTTCCTTGATTGAATTAGCTCTCACACCAATATTTGCGTCTAGAGCCTTTGCATTGAGGGCTATCTGAAAACGGCTGTGGCGCTGAAGTTGCCTGTGAATGTGGAGTTGGTGGCATGTGAAACCCGCATGTGGAGCATTCGTTTGTGTGGGATGCTGACCAAGGTTCATTTCAATCCTAGGTACACAAAGAACACTAAGCATAGAGTGTGAAAACTGAGTTTCCTTGAGAGCTGCTTGGAAGCCTGATGGTGTGTGAAGTTAGTGAGCCAAATGGAGTTGTTCTCCCACAAGAACCACTCAGCTGATCCTTCTTCAATATGCCCTTCACCAACATGCAGTGTTTCCTTGATTGAATTAGCTCTCACACCAATATTTGCGTCTAGAGCCTTTGCATTGAGGGCTATCTGAAAACGGCTGTGGCGCTGAAGTTGCCTGTGAATGTGGAGTTGGTGGCATGTGAAACCCGCATGTGGAGCATTCGTTTGTGTGGGATGCTCTACCAGGTTCATTCCAGATAATGCACTCAAAGGGCACTAAGCATAGAGTGTGAAAACTGAGTTTCCTTGAGAGCTGCTTGGAAGCCTGATGGTGTGTGAAGTTAGTGAGCCAAATGGAGTTGTTCTCCCACAAGAACCACTCGGCTGATCCTTCTTCAATATGCCCTTCACCAACATGCAGTGTTTCCTTGATTGAATTAGCTCTCACACCAATATTTGCGTCTAGAGCCTTTGCATTGAGGGCTATCTGAAAACGGCTGTGGCTCAGAAGTTGCCTGTGAATGTGGAGTTGGTGGCATGTGAAACCCGCATGTGGAGCATTCGTTTATGTGGGATGCTCTGCAAGCTTCATTTCAGTCCTAAGCACTCAAAGGGCACTAAGCATAGAGTGTGAAAACTGAGTTTCCTTGAGAGCTGCTTGGAAGCCTGATGGTGTGTGAAGTTAGTGAGCCAAATGGAGTTGTTCTCCCACAAGAACCACTCGGCTGATCCTTCTTCAATATGCCCTTCACCAACATGCAGTGTTTCCTGATTGAATTAGCTCTCACACCAATATTTGCGTCTAGAGCCTTTGCATTGAGGGCTATCTGAAAACGGCTGTGGCGCTGAAGTTGCCTGTGAATGTGGAGTTGGTGGCATTTGAAACCCGCATGTGGAGCATTCGTTTATGTGGGATGCTCTCCAAGCTTCATTTCAGTATTAGTCACACAAAGGGCACTAAGCATAGAGTGTGAAAACTGAGTTTCCTTGAGAGCTGCTTGGAAGCCTGATGGTGTGTGAAGTTAGTGAGCCAAATGGAGTTGTTCTCCCACAAGAACCACTCGGCTGATCCTTCTTCAATATGCACTTCACCAACATGCAGTGTTTCCTTGATTGAATTAGCTCTCACACCAATATTTGCGTCTAGAGCCTTTGCATTGAGGGCTATTGAAAACGGCTGTGGCGCTGAAGGTGCCTGTGAATTTGGAGTTGGTGGCATGTGAAACCCGCATGTGGAGCATTCGTTTGTGTGGGATGCTCTACCAGGTTCATTCCTAGATAATGCACTTAAAGGGCACTAAGCATAGAGTGTGAAAACTGAGTTTCCTTGAGAGCTGCTTGGAAGCCTGATGGTGTGTGAAGTTAGTGAGCCAAATGGAGTTGTTCTCCCACAAGAACCACTCGGCTGATCCTTCTTCAATATGCCCTTCACCAACATGCAGTGTTTCCTTGATTGAATTAGCTCTCACACCAATATTTGCGTCTAGAGCCTTTGCATTGAGGGCTATCTGAAAACGGCTGTGGCGCTGAAGTTGCCTGTGAATGTGGAGTTGGTGGCATGTGAAACCCGCATGTGGAGCATTCGTTTGTGTGGGATGCTCTACCAAGCTTCATTTCAGTCCTAGGCACTCAAAGGGCACTAAGCATAGAGTGTGAAAACTGAGTTTCCTTGAGAGCTGCTTGGAAGCCTGATGGTGTGTGAAGTTAGTGAGCCAAATGGAGTTGTTCTCCCACAAGAACCACTCGGCTGATCCTTCTTCAATATGCCCTTCACCAACATGCAGTGTTTCCTTGATTGAATTAGCTCTCACACCAATATTTACGTCTAGAACCTTTGTATTGAGGGCTATCTGAAAACGGCTGTGGCGCTGAAGTTGCCTGTGAATGTGGAGTTGGTGGCATGTGAAACCCGCATGTGGAGCATTCGTTTGTGTGGGATGCTCTACCAGGATCATTCCTAGTTAATGCACTCAAAGGGCACTAAGCATAGAGTATGAAAACTGAGTTTCCTTGAGAGCTGCTTGGAAGCCTGATGGTGTGTGAAGTTAGTGAGCCAAATGGAGTTGTTCTCCCACAAGAACCACTCGGCTGATCCTTCTTCAATATGCCCTTCACCAACATGCAGTGTTTCCTTGATTGAATTAGCTCTCACACCAATATTTGCGTCTAGAGCCTTTGCATTGAGGGCTATCTGAAAACGGCTGTGGCGCTGAAGTTGCCTGTGAATGTGGAGTTGGTGGCATGTGAAACCCGCTTGTGGAGCATTCGTTTATGTGGGATGCTCTCCAAGCTTCATTTCAGTATTAGTCACACAAAGGGCACTAAGCATAGAGTGTGAAAACTGAGTTTCCTTGAGAGCTGCTTGGAAGCCTGATGGTGTGTGAAGTTAGTGAGCCAAATGGAGTTGTTCTCCCACAAGAACCACTCGGCTGATCCTTCTTCAATATGCCCTTCACCAACATGCAGTGTTTCCTTGATTGAATTAGCTCTCACACCAATATTTGCGTCTAGAGCCTTTGCATTGAGGGCTATCTGAAAACGGCTGTGGCGCTGAAGTTGCCTGTGAATGTGGAGTTGGTGGCATGTGAAACCCGCATGTGGAGCATTCGTTTGTGTGGGATGCTCTACCAGGTTCATTCCTAGATAATGCACTCAAAGGGCACTAAGCATAGAGCGTGAAAACTGAGTTTCCTTGAAAGCTGCTTGGAAGCCTGATGGTGTGTGAAGTTAGTGAGCCAAATGGAGTTGTTCTCCCACAAGAACCACTCGGCTGATCCTTCTTCAATATGCCCTTCACCAACAAGCAGTGTTTCCTTGATTGAATTAGCTCTCACACCAATATTTGCGTCTAGAGCCTTTGCATTGAGGGCTATCTGAAAACGGCTGTGGCGCTGAAGTTGCCTGTGAATGTGGAGTTGGTGGCATGTGAAACCCGCATGTGGAGCATTCGTTTGTGTGGGATGCTGACCAAGGTTCATTTCAATCCTAGGTACACAAAGAACACTAAGCATAGAGTGTGAAAACTGAGTTTCCTTGAGAGCTGCTTGGAAGCCTGATGGTGTGTGAAGTTAGTGAGCCAAATGGAGTTGTTCTCCCACAAGAACCACTCAGCTGATCCTTCTTCAATATGCCCTTCACCAACATGCAGTGTTTCCTTGATTGAATTAGCTCTCACACCAATATTTGCGTCTAGAGCCTTTGCATTGAGGGCTATCTGAAAACGGCTGTGGCGCTGAAGTTGCCTGTGAATGTGGAGTTGGTGGCATGTGAAACCCGCATGTGGAGCATTCGTTTGTGTGGGATGCTCTACCAGGTTCATTCCAGATAATGCACTCAAAGGGCACTAAGCATAGAGTATGAAAACTGAGTTTCCTTGAGAGCTGCTTGGAAGCCTGATGGTGTGTGAAGTTAGTGAGCCAAATGGAGTTGTTCTCCCACAAGAACCACTCGGCTGATCCTTCTTCAATATGCCCTTCACCAACATGCAGTGTTTCCTTGATTGAATTAGCTCTCACACCAATATTTGCGTCTAGAGCCTTTGCATTGAGGGCTATCTGAAAACGGCTGTGGCTCAGAAGTTGCCTGTGAATGTGGAGTTGGTGGCATGTGAAACCCGCATGTGGAGCATTCGTTTATGTGGGATGCTCTGCAAGCTTCATTTCAGTCCTAAGCACTCAAAGGGCACTAAGCATAGAGTGTGAAAACTGAGTTTCCTTGAGAGCTGCTTGGAAGCCTGATGGTGTGTGAAGTTAGTGAGCCAAATGGAGTTGTTCTCCCACAAGAACCACTCGGCTGATCCTTCTTCAATATGCCCTTCACCAACATGCAGTGTTTCCTGATTGAATTAGCTCTCACACCAATATTTGCGTCTAGAGCCTTTGCATTGAGGGCTATCTGAAAACGGCTGTGGCGCTGAAGTTGCCTGTGAATGTGGAGTTGGTGGCATTTGAAACCCGCATGTGGAGCATTCGTTTATGTGGGATGCTCTCCAAGCTTCATTTCAGTCCTAGGCACACAAAGGGCACTAAGCATAGAGTGTGAAAACTGAGTTTCCTTGAGAGCTGCTTGGAAGCCTGATGGTGTGTGAAGTTAGTGAGCCAAATGGAGTTGTTCTCCCACAAGAACCACTCGGCTGATCCTTCTTCAATATGCCCTTCACCAACATGCAGTGTTTCCTTGATTGAATTAGCTCTCACACCAATATTTGCGTCTAGAGCCTTTGCATTGAGGGCTATCTGAAAACGGCTGTGGCGCTGAAGTTGCCTGTGAATGTGGAGTTGGTGGCATGTGAAACCCGCATGTGGAGCATTCGTTTGTGTGGGATGCTCTACCAGGTTCATTCCTAGATAATGCACTCAAAGGGCACTAAGCATTGAGCGTGAAAACTGAGTTTCCTTGAGAGCTGCTTGGAAGCCTGATGGTGTGTGAAGTTAGTGAGCCAAATGGAGTTGTTCTCCCACAAGAACCACTCGGCTGATCCTTCTTCTATACGCCCTTCACCAACAAGCAGTGTTTCCTTGATTGAATTAGCTCTCACACCAATATTTGCGTCTAGAGCCTTTGCATTGAGGGCTATCTGAAAACGGCTGTGGCGCTGAAGTTGCCTGTGAATGTGGAGTTGGTGGCATGTGAAACCCGCATGTGGAGCATTCGTTTGTGTGGGATGCTGACCAAGGTTCATTTCAATCCTAGGTACACAAAGAACACTAAGCATAGAGTGTGAAAACTGAGTTTCCTTGAGAGCTGCTTGGAAGCCTGATGGTGTGTGAAGTTAGTGAGCCAAATGGAGTTGTTCTCCCACAAGAACCACTCAGCTGATCCTTCTTCAATATGCCCTTCACCAACATGCAGTGTTTCCTTGATTGAATTAGCTCTCACACCAATATTTGCGTCTAGAGCCTTTGCATTGAGGGCTATCTGAAAACGGCTGTGGCGCTGAAGTTGCCTGTGAATGTGGAGTTGGTGGCATGTGAAACCCGCATGTGGAGCATTCGTTTGTGTGGGATGCTCTACCAGGTTCATTCCAGATAATGCACTCAAAGGGCACTAAGCATAGAGTATGAAAACTGAGTTTCCTTGAGAGCTGCTTGGAAGCCTGATGGTGTGTGAAGTTAGTGAGCCAAATGGAGTTGTTCTCCCACAAGAACCACTCGGCTGATCCTTCTTCAATATGCCCTTCACCAACATGCAGTGTTTCCTTGATTGAATTAGCTCTCACACCAATATTTGCGTCTAGAGCCTTTGCATTGAGGGCTATCTGAAAACGGCTGTGGCTCAGAAGTTGCCTGTGAATGTGGAGTTGGTGGCATGTGAAACCCGCATGTGGAGCATTCGTTTATGTGGGATGCTCTGCAAGCTTCATTTCAGTCCTAAGCACTCAAAGGGCACTAAGCATAGAGTGTGAAAACTGAGTTTCCTTGAGAGCTGCTTGGAAGCCTGATGGTGTGTGAAGTTAGTGAGCCAAATGGAGTTGTTCTCCCACAAGAACCACTCGGCTGATCCTTCTTCAATATGCCCTTCACCAACATGCAGTGTTTCCTGATTGAATTAGCTCTCACACCAATATTTGCGTCTAGAGCCTTTGCATTGAGGGCTATCTGAAAACGGCTGTGGCGCTGAAGTTGCCTGTGAATGTGGAGTTGGTGGCATTTGAAACCCGCATGTGGAGCATTCGTTTGTGTGGGATGCTCTACCAGGTTCATTCCTAGATAATGCACTCAAAGGGCACTAAGCATAGAGTGTGACAACTGAGTTTCCTTGAGAGCTGCTTGGAAGCCTGATGGTGTGTGAAGTTAGTGAGCCAAATGGAGTTGTTCTCCCACAAGAACCACTCGGCTGATCCTTCTTCAATATGCCCTTCACCAACATGCAGTGTTTCCTTGATTGAATTAGCTCTCACACCAATATTTGCGTCTAGAGCCTTTGCATTGAGGGCTATCTGAAAACGGCTGTGGCGCTGAAGTTGCCTGTGAATGTGGAGTTGGTGGCATGTGAAACCCGCTTGTGGAGCATTCGTTTGTGCGGGATGCTCTACCAGGTTCATTCCTAGATAATGCACTCAAAGGGCACTAAGCATAGAGCGTGAAAACTGAGTTTCCTTGAGAGCTGCTTGGAAGCCTGATGGTGTGTGAAGTTAGTGAGCCAAATGGAGTTGTTCTCCCACAAGAACCACTCGGCTGATCCTTCTTCAATATGCCCTTCACCAACATGCAGTGTTTCCTTGATTGAATTAGCTCTCACACCAAAATTTGCGTCTAGAGCCTTTGCATTGAGGGCTATCTGAAAACGGCTGTGGCGCTGAAGTTGCCTGTGAATGTGGAGTTGGTGGCATGTGAAACCCGCATGTGGAGCATTCGTTTGTGTGGGATGCTGACCAAGCTTCATTTCAGTCCTAGGCACACAAAGAGCACTAAGCATAGAGTGTGAAAACTGAGTTTCCTTGAGAGCTGCTTGGAAGCCTGATGTTGTGTGAAGTTAGTGAGCCAAATGGAGTTGTTCTCCCACAAGAACCACTCAGCTGATCCTTCTTCAATATGCCCTTCACCAACATGCAGTGTTTCCTTGATTGAATTAGCTCTCACACCAATATTTGCGTCTAGAGCCTTTGCATTGAGGGCTATCTGAAAACGGCTGTGGCACTGAAGTTGCCTGTGAATGTGGAGTTGGTGGCATGTGAAACCCGCATGTGGAGCATTCGTTTGTGTGGGATGCTCTACCAAGCTTCATTTCAGTCCTAGGCACTCAAAGGGCACTAAGCATAGAGTGTGAAAACTGAGTTTCCTTGAGAGCTGCTTGGAAGCCTGATGGTGTGTGAAGTTAGTGAGCCAAATGGAGTTGTTCTCCCACAGAACCACTCGGCTGATCCTTCTTCAATATGCCCTTCACCAACATGCAGTGTTTCCTTGATTGAATTAGCTCTCACACCAATATTTGCGTCTAGAACCTTTGTATTGAGGGCTATCTGAAAACGGCTGTGGCGCTGAAGTTGCCTGTGAATGTGGAGTTGGTGGCATGTGAAACCCGCATGTGGAGCATTCGTTTGTGTGGGATGCTCTACCAGGATCATTCCTAGTTAATGCACTCAAAGGGCACTAAGCATAGAGTATGAAAACTGAGTTTCCTTGAGAGCTGCTTGGAAGCCTGATGGTGTGTGAAGTTAGTGAGCCAAATGGAGTTGTTCTCCCACAAGAACCACTCGGCTGATCCTTCTTCAATATGCCCTTCACCAACATGCAGTGTTTCCTTGATTGAATTAGCTCTCACACCAATATTTGCGTCTAGAGCCTTTGCATTGAGGGCTATCTGAAAACGGCTGTGGCGCTGAAGTTGCCTGTGAATGTGGAGTTGGTGGCATGTGAAACCCGCTTGTGGAGCATTCGTTTATGTGGGATGCTCTCCAAGCTTCATTTCAGTATTAGTCACACAAAGGGCACTAAGCATAGAGTGTGAAAACTGAGTTTCCTTGAGAGCTGCTTGGAAGCCTGATGGTGTGTGAAGTTAGTGAGGCAAATGGAGTTGTTCTCCCACAAGAACCACTCGGCTGATCCTTCTTCAATATGCCCTTCACCAACATGCAGTGTTTCCTTGATTGAATTAGCTCTCACACCAATATTTGCGTCTAGAGCCTTTGCATTGAGGGCTATCTGAAAACGGCTGTGGCGCTGAAGTTGCCTGTGAATGTGGAGTTGGTGGCATGTGAAACCCGCATGTGGAGCATTCGTTTGTGTGGGATGCTCTACCAGGTTCATTCCTAGATAATGCACTCAAAGGGCACTAAGCATAGAGCGTGAAAACTGAGTTTCCTTGAGAGCTGCTTGGAAGCCTGATGGTGTGTGAAGTTAGTGAGCCAAATGGAGTTGTTCTCCCACAAGAACCACTCGGCTGATCCTTCTTCAATATGCCCTTCACCAACAAGCAGTGTTTCCTTGATTGAATTAGCTCTCACACCAATATTTGCGTCTAGGGCCTTTGCATTGAGGGCTATCTGAAAACGGCTGTGGCGCTGAAGTTGCCTGTGAATGTGGAGTTGGTGGCATGTGAAACCCGCATGTGGAGCATTCGTTTGTGTGGGATGCTGACCAAGCTTCATTTCAGTCCTAGGTACACAAAGAGCACTAAGCATAGAGTGTGAAAACTGAGTTTCCTTGAGAGCTGCTTGGAAGCCTGATGGTGTGTGAAGTTAGTGAGCCAAATGGAGTTGTTCTCCCACAAGAACCACTCGGCTGATCCTTCTTCAATATGCCCTTCACCAACATGCAGTGTTTCCTTGATTGAATTAGCTCTCACACCAATATTTGCGTCTAGAGCCTTTGCATTGAGGGCTATCTGAAAACGGCTGTGGCGCTGAAGTTGCCTGTGAATGTGGAGTTGGTGGCATGTGAAACCCGCATGTGGAGCATTCGTTTGTGTGGGATGCTCTACCAGGTTCATTCCAGATAATGCACTCAAAGGGCACTAAGCATAGAGTATGAAAACTGAGTTTCCTTGAGAGCTGCTTGGAAGCCTGATGGTGTGTGAAGTTAGTGAGCCAAATGGAGTTGTTCTCCCACAAGAACCACTCGGCTGATCCTTCTTCAATATGCCCTTCACCAACATGCAGTGTTTCCTTGATTGAATTAGCTCTCACACAAATATTTGCGTCTAGAGCCTTTGCATTGAGGGCTATCTGAAAACGGCTGTGGCGCTGAAGTTGCCTGTGAATGTGGAGTTGGTGGCATTTGAAACCCGCATGTGGAGCATTCGTTTATGTGGGATGCTCTCCAAGCTTCATTTCAGTCCTAGGCACACAAAGGGCACTAAGCATAGAGTGTGAAACCTGAGTTTCCTTGAGAGCTGCTTGGAAGCCTGATGGTGTGTGAAGTTAGTGAGCCAAATGGAGTTGTTCTCCCACAAGAACCACTCGGCTGATCCTTCTTCAATATGCCCTTCACCAACATGCAGTGTTTCCTTGATTGAATTAGCTCTCACACCAATATTTGCGTCTAGAGCCTTTGCATTGAGGGCTATCTGAAAACGGCTGTGGCGCTGAAGTTGCCTGTGAATGTGGAGTTGGTGGCATGTGAAACCCGCTTGTGGAGCATTCGTTTGTGCGGGATGCTCTACCAGGTTCATTCCTAGATAATGCACTCAAAGGGCACTAAGCATAGAGCGTGAAAACTGAGTTTCCTTGAGAGCTGCTTGGAAGCCTGATGGTGTGTGAAGTTAGTGAGCCAAATGGAGTTGTTCTCCCACAAGAACCACTCGGCTGATCCTTCTTCAATATGCCCTTCACCAACATGCAGTGTTTCCTTGATTGAATTAGCTCTCACACCAATATTTGCGTCTAGAGCCTTTGCATTGAGGGCTATCTGAAAACGGCTGTGGCGCTGAAGTTGCCTGAGAATGTGGAGTTGGTGGCATGTGAAACCCGCATGTGGAGCATTCGTTTGTGTGGGATGCTCTACCAGGTTCATTCCTAGATAATGCACTCAAAGGGCACTAAGCATAGAGTGTGAAAACTGAGTTTCCTTGAGAGCTGCTTGGAAGCCTGATGGTGTGTGAAGTTAGGGAGCCAAATGGAGTTGTTCTCCCACAAGATCCACTCGGCTGATCCTTCTTCAATATGCCCTTCACCAACATGCAGTGTTTCCTTGATTGAATTAGCTCTCACACCAATATTTGCGTCTAGAGCCTTTGCATTGAGGGCTATCTGAAAACGGATGTGGCGCTAAAGTTGCCTGAGAATGCGGAGTTGGTGGCATGTGAAACCCGCATGTGGAGCATTCGTTCGTATGGGATGCTCACCAAGCTTCATTTCAGTCCTAGGCACTCAAAGGGCACTAAGCATAGAGTGTGAAAACTGAGTTTCCTTGAGAGCTGCTTGGAAGCCTGATGGTGTGTGAAGTTAGTGAGCCAAATGGAGTTGTTCTCCCACAAGAACCACTCGGCTGATCCTTCTTCAATATGCCCTTCACCAACATGCAGTGTTTCCTTGATTGAATTAGCTCTCACACCAATATTTGCGTCTAGAGCCTTTGCATTGAGAGCTATCTGAAAACGGCTGTGGCGCTGAAGTTGCCTGAGAATGTGGAGTTGGTGGCATGTGAAACCCGCATGTGGAGCATTCGTTTGTGTGGGATGCTCTACCAGGTTCATTCCTAGATAATGCACTCAATGGGCACTAAACATAGAATGTGAAAACTGAGTTTCCTTGAGAGCTGCTTGGAAGCCTGATGGTGTGTGAAGTTAGTGAGCCAAATGGAGTTGTTCTCCCACAAGAACCACTCGGCTGATCTTTCTTCAATATGCCCTTCACCAACATGCAGTGTTTCCTTGATTGAATTAGCTCTCACAACAATATTTGCGTCTAGAGCCTTTGCATTGAGGGCTATCTGAAAACGGCTGTGGCGCTGAAGTTGCCTGTGAATGTGGAGTTGGTGGCATGTGAAACCCGCATGTGGAGCATTCGTTTGTGTGGGATGCTCTACCTGGTTCATTCCTAGATAATGCACTCAAAGGGCACTAAGCATAGAGTGTGAAAACTGAGTTTCCTTGAGAGCTGCTTGGAAGCCTGATGGTGTGTGAAGTTAGTGAGCCAAATGGAGTTGTTCTCCCACAAGAACCACTCGGCTGATCCTTCTTCAATATGCCCTTCACCAACATGCAGTGTTTCCTTGATTGAATTAGCTCTCACACCAATATTTGCGTCTAGAGCCTTTGCATTGAGGGCTATCTGAAAACGGCTGTGGCGCTGAAGTTGCCTGTGAATGTGGAGTTGGTGGCATGTGAAACCCGCATGTGGAGCATTCGTTTGTGTGGGATGCTGACCAAGCTTCATTTCAGTCCTAGGCACACAAAGGGCACTAAGCATAGAGTGTGAAAACTGAGTTTCCTTGAGAGCTGCTTGGAAGCCTGATGGTGTGTGAAGTTAGTGAGCCAAATGGAGTTGTTCTCCCACAAGAACCACTCGGCTGATCCTTCTTCAATATGCCCTTCACCAACATGCAGTGTTTCCTTGATTGAATTAGCTCTCACACCAATATTTGCGTCTAGAGCCTTTGCATTGAGGGCTATCTGAAAACGGCTGTGGCGCTGAAGTTGCCTGTGAATGCGGAGTTGGTGGCATGTGAAACCCGCATGTGGAGCATTCGTTTTTGTGGGATGCTGACCAAGCTTCATTTCAGTCCTAGGCACTCAAAGGGCACTAAGCATAGAGTGTGAAAACTGAGTTTCCTTGAGAGCTGCTTGGAAGCCTGATGGTGTGTGAAGTTAGTGAGGCAAATGGAGTTGTTCTCCCACAAGAACCACTCGGCTGATCCTTCTTCAATATGCCCTTCACCAACATGCAGTGTTTCCTTGATTGAATTAGCTCTCACAACAATATTTGCGTCTAGAGCCTTTGCATTGAGGGCTATCTGAAAACGGCTGTGGCGCTGAAGTTGCCTGTGAATGTGGAGTTGGTGGCATGTGAAACCCGCATGTGGAGCATTCGTTTGTGTGGGATGCTCTACCAGGTTCATTCCTAGATAATGCACTCAAAGGGCACTAAGCATAGAGTGTGAAAACTGAGTTTCCTTGAGAGCTGCTTGGAAGCCTGATGGTGTGTGAAGTTAGTGAGCCAAATGGAGTTGTTCTCCCACAAGAACCACTCGGCTGATCTTTCTTCAATATGCCCTTCACCAACATGCAGTGTTTCCTGATTGAATTAGCTCTCACAACAATATTTGTGTCTAGAGCCTTTGCATTGAGGGCTATCTGAAAACGGCTGTGGCGCTGAAGTTGCCTGTGAATGTGGAGTTGGTGGCATGTGAAACCCGCATGTGGAGCATTCGTTTGTGTGGGATGCTCTACCTGGTTCATTCCTAGATAATGCACTCAAAGGGCACAAAGCATAGAGTGTGAAAACTGAGTTTCCTTGAGAGCTGCTTGGAAGCCTGATGGTGTGTGAAGTTAGTGAGCCAAATGGAGTTGTTCTCCCACAAGAACCACTCGGCTGATCCTTCTTCAATATGCCCTTCACCAACATGCAGTGTTTCCTTGATTGAATTAGCTCTCACACCAATATTTGCGTCTAGAGCCTTTGCATTGAGGGCTATCTGAAAACGGCTGTGGCGCTGAAGTTGCCTGTGAATGTGGAGTTGGTGGCATGTGAAACCCGCATGTGGAGCATTCGTTTGTGTGGGATGCTGACCAAGCTTCATTTCAGTCCTAGGCACACAAAGGGCACTAAGCATAGAGTGTGAAAACTGAGTTTCCTTGAGAGCTGCTTGGAAGCCTGATGGTGTGTGAAGTTAGTGAGGCAAATGGAGTTGTTCTCCCACAAGAACCACTCGGCTGATCCTTCTTCAATATGCCCTTCACCAACATGCAGTGTTTCCTTGATTGAATTAGCTCTCACAACAATATTTGCGTCTAGAGCCTTTGCATTGAGGGCTATCTGAAAACGGCTGTGGCGCTGAAGTTGCCTGTGAATGTGGAGTTGGTGGCATGTGAAACCCGCATGTGGAGCATTCGTTTGTGTGGGATGCTCTACCAGGTTCATTCCTAGATAATGCACTCAAAGGGCACTAAGCATAGACTGTGAAAACTGAGTTTCCTTGAGAGCTGCTTGGAAGCCTGATGGTGTGTGAAGTTAGTGAGCCAAATGGAGTTGTTCTCCCACAAGAACCACTCGGCTGATCCTTCTTCAATATGCCCTTCACCAACATGCAGTGTTTCCTTGATTGAATTAGCTCTCACACCAATATTTGCGTCTAGAGCCTTTGCATTGAGGGCTATCTGAAAACGGCTGTGGCGCTGAAGTTGCCTGTGAATGTGGAGTTGGTGGCATGTGAAACCCGCATGTGGAGCATTCGTTTGTGTGGGATGCTGACCAAGCTTCATTTCAGTCCTAGGCACACAAAGGGCACTAAGCATAGAGTGTGAAAACTGAGTTTCCTTGAGAGCTGCTTGGAAGCCTGATGGTGTGTGAAGTTAGTGAGCCAAATGGAGTTGTTCTCCCACAAGAACCACTCGGCTGATCCTTCTTCAATATGCCCTTCACCAACATGCAGTGTTTCCTTGATTGAATTAGCTCTCACACCAATATTTGCGTCTAGAGCCTTTGCATTGAGGGCTATCTGAAAACGGCTGTGGCGCTGAAGTTGCCTGTGAATGCGGAGTTGGTGGCATGTGAAACCCGCATGTGGAGCATTCGTTTTTGTGGGATGCTGACCAAGATTCATTTCAGTCCTAGGCACTCAAAGGGCACTAAGCATAGAGTGTGAAAACTGAGTTTCCTTGAGAGCTGCTTGGAAGCCTGATGGTGTGTGAAGTTAGTGAGCCAAATGGAGTTGTTCTCCCACAAGAACCACTCGGCTGATCCTTCTTCAATATGCCCTTCACCAACATGCAGTGTTTCCTTGATTGAATTAGCTCTCACAACAATATTTGCGTCTAGAGCCTTTGCATTGAGGGCTATCTGAAAACGGCTGTGGCGCTGAAGTTGCCTGTGAATGTGGAGTTGGTGGCATGTGAAACCCGCATGTGGAGCATTCGTTTGTGTGGGATGCTCTACCAGGTTCATTCCTAGATAATGCACTCAAAGGGCACTAAGCATAGAGTGTGAAAACTGAGTTTCCTTGAGAGCTGCTTGGAAGCCTGATGGTGTGTGAAGTTAGTGAGCCAAATGGAGTTGTTCTCCCACAAGAACCACTCGGCTGATCTTTCTTCAATATGCCCTTCACCAACATGCAGTGTTTCCTGATTGAATTAGCTCTCACAACAATATTTGTGTCTAGAGCCTTTGCATTGAGGGCTATCTGAAAACGGCTGTGGCGCTGAAGTTGCCTGTGAATGTGGAGTTGGTGGCATGTGAAACCCGCATGTGGAGCATTCGTTTGTGTGGGATGCTCTACCTGGTTCATTCCTAGATAATGCACTCAAAGGGCACAAAGCATAGAGTGTGAAAACTGAGTTTCCTTGAGAGCTGCTTGGAAGCCTGATGGTGTGTGAAGTTAGTGAGCCAAATGGAGTTGTTCTCCCACAAGAACCACTCGGCTGATCCTTCTTCAATATGCCCTTCACCAACATGCAGTGTTTCCTTGATTGAATTAGCTCTCACACCAATATTTGCGTCTAGAGCCTTTGCATTGAGGGCTATCTGAAAACGGCTGTGGCGCTGAAGTTGCCTGTGAATGTGGAGTTGGTGGCATGTGAAACCCGCATGTGGAGCATTCGTTTGTGTGGGATGCTGACCAAGCTTCATTTCAGTCCTAGGCACACAAAGGGCACTAAGCATAGAGTGTGAAAACTGAGTTTCCTTGAGAGCTGCTTGGAAGCCTGATGGTGTGTGAAGTTAGTGAGCCAAATGGAGTTGTTCTCCCACAAGAACCACTCGGCTGATCTTTCTTCAATATGCCCTTCACCAACATGCAGTGTTTCCTGATTGAATTAGCTCTCACAACAATATTTGTGTCTAGAGCCTTTGCATTGAGGGCTATCTGAAAACGGCTGTGGCGCTGAAGTTGCCTGTGAATGTGGAGTTGGTGGCATGTGAAACCCGCATGTGGAGCATTCGTTTGTGTGGGATGCTCTACCTGGTTCATTCCTAGATAATGCAATCAAAGGGCACTAAGCATAGAGTGTGAAAACTGAGTTTCCTTGAGAGCTGCTTGGAAGCCTGATGGTGTGTGAAGTTAGTGAGCCAAATGGAGTTGTTCTCCCACAAGAACCACTCGGCTGATCCTTCTTCAATATGCCCTTCACCAACATGCAGTGTTTCCTTGATTGAATTAGCTCTCACACCAATATTTGCGTCTAGAGCCTTTGCATTGAGGGCTATCTGAAAACGGCTGTGGCGCTGAAGTTGCCTGTGAATGTGGAGTTGGTGGCATGTGAAACCCGCATGTGGAGCATTCGTTTGTGTGGGATGCTGACCAAGCTTCATTTCAGTCCTAGGCACACAAAGGGCACTAAGCATAGAGTGTGAAAACTGAGTTTCCTTGAGAGCTGCTTGGAAGCCTGATGGTGTGTGAAGTTAGTGAGCCAAATGGAGTTGTTCTCCCACAAGAACCACTCGGCTGATCCTTCTTCAATATGCCCTTCACCAACATGCAGTGTTTCCTTGATTGAATTAGCTCTCACACCAATATTTGCGTCTAGAGCCTTTGCATTGAGGGCTATCTGAAAACGGCTGTGGCGCTGAAGTTGCCTGTGAATGTGGAGTTGGTGGCATGTGAAACCCGCATGTGGAGCATTCGTTTTTGTGGGATGCTGACAAAGCTTCATTTCAGTCCTAGGCACTCAAAGGGCACTAAACATAGAGTGTGAAAACTGAGTTTCCTTGAGAGCTGCTTGGAAGCCTGATGGTGTGTGAAGTTAGTGAGCCAAATGGAGTTGTTCTCCCACAAGAACCACTCGGCTGATCCTTCTTCAATATGCCCTTCACCAACATGCAGTGTTTCCTTGATTGAATTAGCTCTCACACCAATATTTGCGTCTAGAGCCTTTGCATTGAGGGCTATCTGAAAACGGCTGTGGCGCTGGCGCTGAAGTTGCCTGTGAATGTGGAGTTGGTGGCATGTGAAACCCGCATGTGGAGCATTCGTTTGTGTGGGATGCTCTACCAGGTTCATTCCTAGATAAGGCACTCAAAGGGCCCTAAGCATAGAGTGTGAAAACTGAGTTTCCTTGAGAGCTGCTTGGAAGCCTGATGGTGTGTGAAGTTAGTGAGCCAAATGGAGTTGTTCTCCCACAAGAACCACTCGGCTGATCCTTCTTCAATATGCCCTTCACCAACATGCAGTGTTTCCTTGATTGAATTAGCTCTCACACCAATATTTGCGTCCAGAGCCTTTGCATTGAGGGCTATCTGAAAACGGCTGTGGCGCTGAAGTTGCCTGTGAATGTGGAGTTGGTGGCATGTGAAACCTGCATGTGGAGCATTCGTTTGTGTGGGATGCTCTACCAGGTTCATTCCTAGATAATGCACTCAAAGGGCACTAAGCATAGAGTGTGAAAACTGAGTTTCCTTGAGAGCTGCTTGGAAGCCTGATGGTGTGTGAAGTTAGTGAGCCAAATGGAGTTGTTCTCGCACAAGAACCACTCGGCTGATCCTTCTTCAATATGCCCTTCACCAACATGCAGTGTTTCCTTGATTGAATTAGCTCTCACACCAATATTTGAGTCTAGAGCCTTTGCATTGAAGGCTATCTGAAAACGGCTGTGGCGCTGAAGTTGCCTGTGAATGTGGAGTTGGTGGCATGTGAAACCCGCATGTGGAGCATTCGTTTGTGTGGGATGCTCACCAAGCTTCATTTCAGTCCTAGGCACACACAGAACACTAAACATAGAGTGTGAAAACTGAGTTTCCTTGAGAGCTGCTTGGAAGCCTGATGGTGTGTGAAGTTAGTGAGCCAAATGGAGTTGTTCTCCCACAAGAACCACTCGGCTGATCCTTCTTCAATATGCCCTTCACCAACATGCAGTGTTTCCTTGATTGAATTAGCTCTCACACCAATATTTGCGTCTAGAGCCTTTGCATTGAGGGCTATCTGAAAACGGCTGTGGCGCTGAAGTTGCCTGTGAATGTGGAGTTGGTGGCATGTGAAACCCGCATGTGGAGCATTCGCTTGTTTGGGATGCTCTGCCAAGTTCATTCCTAGATAATGCACTCAAAGGGCACTAAACATAGAGTGTGAAAACTGAGTTTCCTTGAGAGCTGCTTGGAAGCCTGATGGTGTGTGAAGTTAGTGAGCCAAATGGAGTTGTTCTCCCACAAGAACCACTCGGCTGATCCTTCTTCAATATGCCCTTCACCAACATGCAGTGTTTCCTTGATTGAATTAGCTCTCACACCAATATTTGCGTCTAGAGCCTTTGCATTGAGGGCTATATGAAAACGGCTGTGGCACTGAAGTTGCCTGTGAATGTGGAGTTGGTGGCATGTGAAACCCGCATGTGGAGCATTCGTTTGTTTGGGATGCTCTACCAGGTTCATTTCAGTCCTAGGCACTCAAAGGGCCCTAAGCATAGAGTGTGAAAACTGAGTTTCCTTGAGAGCTGCTTGGAAGCCTGATGGTGTGTGAAGTTAGTGAGCCAAATGGAGTTGTTCTCCCACAAGAACCACTCGGCTGATCCTTCTTCAATATGCCCTTCACCAACATGCAGTGTTTCCTTGATTGAATTAGCTCTCACACCAATATTTGCGTCTAGAGCCTTTGCATTGAGGGCTATCTGAAAACAGCTGTGGCGCTGAAGTTGCCTGTGAATGTGGAGTTGGTGGCATGTGAAACCCGCATGTGGAGCATTCGTTTTTGTGGGATGCTGACTAAGCTTCATTTCAGTCCTAGGCACACAAAGAGCACTAAGCATAGAGTGTGAAAACTGAGTTTCCTTGAGAGCTGCTTGGAAGCCTGATGGTGTGTGACGTTAGTGAGCCAAATGGAGTTGTTCTCCCACAAGAACCACTCGGCTGCTCCTTCTTCAATATGCCCTTCACCAACATGCAGTGTTTCCTTGATTGAATTAGCTCTCACACCAATATTTGTGTCTAGAGCCTTTGCATTGAGGGCTATCTGAAAACGGCTGTGGCGCTGAAGTTGCCTGTGAATGTGGAGTTGGTGGCATGTGAAACCCGCATGTGGAGCATTCGTTTGTGTGGGATGCTCTCCAAGCTTCTTTTCAGTCCTAGGCACTCAAAGGGCACTAAGCATAGAATGTGAAAACTGAGTTTCCTTGAGAGCTGCTTGGAAGCCTGATGGTGTGTGAAGTTAGTGAGCCAAATGGAGTTGTTCTCGCACAAGAACCACTCGGCTGATCCTTCTTCAGTATGCCCTTCACCAACATGCAGTGTTTCCTTGATTGAATTAGCTCTCACACCAATATTTGAGTCTAGAGCCTTTGCATTGAAGGCTATCTGAAAACGGCTGTGGCGCTGAAGTTGCCTGTGAATGTGGAGTTGGTGGCATGTGAAACCCGCATGTAGAGCATTCGTTTGTGTGGGATGCTGACCAAGCTTCATTTCAGTCCTAGGCACAC
>NW_026698776.1:0-32617 GCF_030435755.1 Ochotona princeps | reverse complement strand
TGTGAAGTTAGTGAGCCAAATGGAGTTGTTCTCCCACAAGAACCACTCGGCTGATCCTTCTTCAATATGCCCTTCACCAACATGCAGTGTTTCCTTGATGAATTAGCTCTCACACCAATATTTGCGTCTAGAGCCTTTGCATTGAGGGCTATCTGAAAACGGCTGTGGCGCTGAAGTTGGCCTGTGATGTAGAGTTGGTGGCATGTGAAACCCGCATGTGGAGCATTCGTTTGTGTGGGATGCTCTACCAGGTTCATTCCTAGATAATGCACTCAAAGGGCACTAAGCATAGAGTGTGAAAACTGAGTTTCCTTGAGAGCTGCTTGGAAGCCTGATGGTGTGTGAAGTTAGTGAGCCAAATGGAGTTGTTCTCCCACAAGAACCACTCGCTGATCCTTCTTCAATATGCCCTTCACCAACATGCAGTGTTTCCTTGATTGAATTAGCTCTCACACCAATATTTGCGTCTAGAGCCTTTGCATTGAGGGCTTATCTGAAAACGGCTGTGGCGCTGAAGTTGCCTGTGAATGTGGAGTTGGTGGCATGTGAAACCCGTATGTGAGCATTCGTTTGTGTGGGATGCTCTACCAGGTTCATTCCTAGATAATGCACTCAAAGGGCACTAAACATAGAGTGTGAAAACTGAGTTTCTTGAGAGCTGCTTGGAAGCCTGATGGTGTGTGAAGTTAGTGAGCCAAATGGAGTTGTTCTCCCACAAGAACCACTCGGCTGATCCTCTTCAATATGCCCTTCACCAACATGCAGTGTTCCTTGATTGAATTAGCTCTCACACCAATATTTGCGTCTAGAGCCTTTGCATTGAGGGCTATCTGAAAACAGCTGTGGCGCTGAAGTTGCCTGTGAATGTGGAGTTGGTGGCATGTGAAACCCGCATGTGGAGCATTCGTTTGTGTGGGATGCTCTACCAGGTTCATTCCTAGATAACGCACTCAAAGGGCACTAAGCATAGAGTGTGAAAACTGAGTTTCCTTGAGAGCTCCTTGGAAGCCTGATGGGTGTGTTACGTTAGTGTGCCAAATGGAGTTGTTCTCCCACAAGAACCACTCGGCTGATCCTTCTTCAATATGCCCTTCACCAACATGCAGTGTTTCCTTGATTGAATTAGCTCTCACACCAATTATTTGCGTCTAGAGCCTTTGCATTGAGGGCTATCTGAAAACGCTGTGGGCGCTGAAGTTGCCTGTGAATGTGGAGTTGGTGGCATGTGAAACCCGCATGTGGAGCATTCGTTTGTGTGGGATGCTCTACCAGGTTCTTTCCTAGATAATGCACTCAAAGGACACTAAGCATAGAGTGTGAAAACTGAGTTTCCTTGAGAGCTGCTTGGAAGCCTGATGGTGTGTGAAGTTAGTGAGCCAAATGGAGTTGTTCTCCCCACAAGAACCACTCGGCTGATCCTTCTTCAATATGCCCTTCACCAACATGCAGTGTTTCCTTGATTGAATTAGCTCTCACACCAATATTTGCGTCTAGAGCCTTTGCATTGAGGGCTATCTGAAACGGCTGTGGCGCTGAAGTTGCCTGTGAATGTGGAGTTGGTGGCATGTGAAACACGCATGTGGAGCATTCGTTTGTGTGGGATGCTCTATCAGGGGTCATTCCTAGATAATGCACTCAAAGGGCACTAAGCATAGAGTGTGAAAACTGAGTTTCCTTGAGAGCTGCTTGGAAGCCTGATGGTGTGTGAAGTTAGTGAGCCAAATGGAGTTGTTCTCCCACAAGAACCACTCGGCTGATCCTTCTTCAATATGCCCTTCACCACATGCAGTGTTTCCTTGATTGAATTAGCTCTCACACCAATATTTGCGTCTAGAGCCTTTGCATTGAGGGCTATCTGAAAACGGCTGTGGCGCTGAAGTTGCCTGTGAATGTAGAGTGGTGGCATGTGAAACCCCGCATGTGGAGCATTCGTTTGTGTGGGATGCTCTACCAGGTTCATTCCTAGATAATGCACTCAAAGGGCACTAAGCATAGAGTGTGAAAACTGAGTTTGCTTGAGAGCTGCTTGGAAGCCTGATGGTGTGTGAAGTTAGTGAGCCAAATGGAGTTGTTCTCCCACAAGAACCACTCGGCTGATCCTTCTTCAATATGCCCTTCACCAACATGCAGTGTTTCCTTGATTGAATTAGCTCTCACACCAATATTTGCGTCTAGAGCCTTTGCATTGAGGGCTATCTGAAAACGGCTGTGGCGCTGAAGTTGCCTGTGAATGTGGAGTTTGTGGCATGTGAAACCCGCATGTGGAGCATTCGTTTGTGTGGGATGCTCTACCAGGTTCATTTCAGTCCTAGCCATACAAAGGGTACTAAGCATAGAGTGTGAAAACTGAGTTTCCTTGAGAGCTGCTTGGAAGCCTGATGGTGTGTGAAGTTAGTGAGCCAAATGAGTTGTTCTCCCACAAGAACCACTCGGCTGATCCTTCTTCAATATGCCCTTCACCAACCATGCAGTGTTTCCTTGATTGAAATAGCTCTCACACCAATATTTGCGTCTAGAGCCTTTGCATTGAGGGCTATCTGAAAACGGCTGTGGCGCTGAAGTTGCCTGTGAATGTGGAGTTGGTGGCATGTGAAACCCGCATGTGGAGCATTCGTTTGTGTGGATGCTCTACCAGGTTCATTCCTAGATAATGCACTCAAAGGGCACTAAGCATAGAGTGTGAAAACTGAGTTCCTTGAGAGCTGCTTGGAAGCCTGATGTGTGTGAAGTTAGTGAGCCAAATGGAGTTGTTCTCCCACAAGAACCACTCGCTGATCCTTCTTCAATATGCCCTTCACCAACATGCAGTGTTTCCTTGATTGAATTAGCTCCTCACACCAATATTTGCGTCTAGAGCCTTTGCATTGAGGGCTATCTGAAAATGGCTGTGGTGCTGAAGTTGCCTGTGAATGTGAGTTGGTGGCATGTGAAACCCGCATGTGGAGCATTCATTTGTGTGGGATGCTCTCCAAGCTTCATTTCAGTCCTAGGCACTCATAGGGCACTAAGCATAGAGTGTGAAAATTGAGTTTCCTTGAGAGCTGCTTGGAAGCCTATGGTGTGTGAAGTTAGTGAGCCAAATGGAGTTGTTCTCCCACAAGAACCACTCGGCTGATCCTTCTTCAATATGCCCTTCACCAACATGCAGTGTTTCCTTGATTGAATTAGCTCTCACACCAATATTTGCGTCTAGAGCCTTTTCATTGAGGGCTATCTGAAAACGGCTGTGGCGCTGAAGTTGCCTGTGAATGTGGAGTTGGTGGCATGTGAAACCCGCATGTGGAGCATTCGTTTGTGTGGGATGCTCTACCAGGTTCATTTCAGTCCTAGCCATACAAAGGGCACTAAGCATAGAGCGTCAAACCTGAGTTTCCTTGAGAGCTGCTTGGAAGCCTGATGGTGTGTGAAGTTAGTGAGCCAAATGGAGTTGTTCTCCCACAAGAACCACTCTGCTGATCCTTCTTCAATATGCCCTTCACCAACATGCAGTGTTTCCTTGATTGAATTAGCTCTCACACCAATATTTGCGTCTAGAGCCTTTGCATTGAGGGCTATCTGAAAACGGCTGTGGCGCTGAAGTTGCCTGTGAATGTGGAGTTGGTGGCATGTGAAACCGCATGTGGAGCATTCGTTTGTGTGGGATGCTCTACCAGGTTCATTTCAGTCCTAGGCACTCAAAGGGCACTAAGCATAGAGTGTGAAAACTGAGTTTCCTTGAGAGCTGCTTGGAAGCCTGATGGTGTGTGAAGTTAGTGAGACAAATGGAGTTGTTCTCCCACAAGAACCACTCGGCTGATCCTTCTTCAATATGCCCTCACCAACATGCAGTGTTTCCTTGATTGAATTAGCTCTCACACCAATATTTGCGTCTAGAGCCTTTGCATTGAGGGCTATCTGAAAACGGCTGTGGCGCTGAAGTTGCCTGTGAATGTGGAGTTGGTGGCATGTGAAACCCGCATGTGGAGCATTCGTTTGTGTGGGATGCTCTACCAGGTTCATTTCAGGTCCTAGCCATACAAAGGGCACTAAGCATAGAGCGTGAAAACTGAGTTTCCTTGAGAGCTGCTTGGAAGCTTGATGGTGTGTGAAATAAGTGAGCCAAATGGAGTTGTTCTCCCACAAGAACCACTCGGCTGATCCTTCTTCAATATGCCCTTCACCAACATGCAGTGTTTCCTTGATTGAATTAGCTCTCACACCAATATTTGCGTCTAGAGCCTTTGCATTGAGGGCTATCTGTCTGGGGCGCTGAAGTTGCCTGTGAATGTGGAGTTGGTGGCATGTGAAACCCGCATGTGGAGCATTCGTTTGTGTGGGATGCTCTACCAGGTTCATTCCTAGATAATGCACTCCAAGGGCACTAAGCATAGAGTGTGAAAACAGATTTTACTTGAGAGCTGCTTGGAAGCCTGATGGTGTGTGAAGTTAGTGAGCCAAATGGAGTTGTTCTCCCACAAGAACCACTCGGCTGATCCTTCTTCAATATGCCCTTCAACAGCATGCAGTGTTTCCTTGATTGAATTAGCTCTCACACCAATATTTGCGTCTAGAGCCTTTGCATTGAGGGCTATCTGAAAACGGCTGTGGCGCTGAAGTTGCCTGTGAATGTGGAGTTGGTGGCATGTGAAACCCGCATGTGGAGCATTGGTTTGTGTGGGATGCTCTACCAGGTTCATTTCAGTCCTAGCCATACAAAGGGCACTAAGCATAGAGCGTCAAACCTGAGTTTCCTTGAGAGCTGCTTGGAAGCCTGATGGTGTGTGAAGTTAGTGAGCCAAATGGAGTTGTTCTCCCAAAAGAACCACTCGGCTGATCCTTCTTCAATATGCCCTTCACCAACATGCAGTGTTTCCTTGATTGAATTAGCTCTCACACCAATATTTGCGTCTAGAGCCTTTGCATTGAGGGCTATCTGAAAACACCTGTGGCGCTGAAGTTGCCTGTGAATGTGGAGTTGGTGGCATGTGAAACCCGCATGTGGAGCATTCGTTTGTGTGGGATGCTGACCAAGCTTCATTTCAGTCCTAGGCACTCAAAGGGCACTAAGCATAGAGTGTGAAAACTGAGTTTCCTTGAGAGCTGCTTGGAAGCCTGATGGTGTGTGAAGTTAGTGAGCCAAATGGAGTTGTTCTCCCACAAGAACCACTCGGCTGATCCTTCTTCAATATGCCCTTCACCAACATGCAGTGTTTCCTTGATTGAATTAGCTCTCACACCAATATTGGCGTCTAGAGCCTTTGCATTGAGGGCTATCTGAAAACGGCTGTGGCGCTGAAGTTGCCTGTGAATGTGGAGTTGGTGGCATGTGAAACCCGCATGTGGAGCATTCGTTTGTGTGGGATGCTCTACCAGGTTCATTCCTAGATAATGCACTCCAAGGGCACTAAGCATAGAGTGTGAAAACTGAGTTTCCTTGAGAGCTGCTTGGAAGCCTGATGGTGTGTGAAGTTAGTGAGCCAAATGGAGTTGTTCTCCCACAAGAACCACTCGGCTGATCCTTCTTCAATATGCCCTTCAACAGCATGCAGTGTTTCCTTGATTGAATTAGCTCTCACACCAATATTTGCGTCTAGAGCCTTTGCATTGAGGGCTATCTGAAAATGGCTGTGGCGCTGAAGTTGCCTGTGAATGTGGAGTTGGTGGCATGTGAAACCCGCATGTGGAGCATTCGTTTGTGTGGGATGCTCTACCAGGTTCATTTCAGTCCTAGCCATACAAAGGGCACTAAGCATAGAGCGTGAAAACTGAGTTTCCTTGAGAGCTGCTTGGAAGCCTGATGGTGTGTGAAATTAGTGAGCCAAATGGAGTTGTTCTCCCACAAGAACCACTCGGCTAATCCTTCTTCAATATGCCCTTCACCAACATGCAGTGTTTCCTTGATTGAATTAGCTCTCACACCAATATTTGCGTCTAGAGCCTTTGCATTGAGGGCTATCTGAAAACGGCTGTGGCGCTGAAGTTGCCTGTGAATGTGGAGTTGGTGGCATGTGAAACCCGCATGTGGAGCATTCGTTTGTGTGGGATGCTCTACCAGGTTCATTCCTAGATAATGCACTCAAAGGGCACTAAGCATAGAGTGTGAAAACTGAGTTTCCTTGAGAGCTGCTTGGAAGCCTGATGGTGTGTGAAGTTAGTGAGCCAAATGGAGTTGTTCTCCCACAAGAACCACTCTGCTGATCCTTCTTCAATATGCCCTTCACCAACATGCAGTGTTTCCTTGATTGAATTAGCTCTCACACCAATATTTGCGTCTAGAGCCTTTGCATTGAGGGCTATCTGAAAACGGCTGTGGCGCTGAAGTTGCCTGTGAATGTGGAGTTGGTGGCATGTGAAACCCGCATGTGGAGCATTCGTTTGTGTGGGATGCTCTACCAGGTTCATTCCTAGATAATGCACTCAAAGGGCACTAAGCATAGAGTGTGAAACCTGAGTTTCCTTGAGAGCTGCTTGGAAGCCTGATGGTGTGTGAAGTTAGTGAGCCAAATGGAGTTGTTCTCCACAAGAACCACTCGGCTGATCCTTCTTCAATATGCCCTTCACCAACATGCAGTGTTTCCTTGATTGAATTAGCTCTCACACCAATATTTGCGTCTAGAGCCTTTGCATTGAGGGCTATCTGAAAACGGCTGTGGCGCTGAAGTTGCCTGTGAATGTGGAGTTGGTGGCATGTGAAACCCGCATGTGGAGCATTCGTTTGTGTGGGATGCTCTACCAGGTTCATTTCAGTGTTAGCCATACAAAGGGCACTAAGCATAGAGCGTGAAAACTGAGTTTCCTTGAGAGCTGCTTGGAAGCGTGATGGTGTGTGAAGTTAGTGAGTCAAATGGAGTTGTTCTCCCACAAGAACCACTCGGCTGATCCTTCTTCAATATGCCCTTCACCAACATGCAGTGTTTCCTTGATTGAATTAGCTCTCACACCAATATTTGCGTCTAGAGCCTTTGCATTGAGGCCTATCTGAAAACGGCTGTGGCGCTGAAGTTGCCTGTGAATGTGGAGTTGGTGGCATGTGAAACCCGCATGTGGAGCATTCGTTTGTATGGGATGCTGACCAAGCTTCATTTCAGTCCTAGGCACACAAAGAGCACTAAGCATAGAGTGTGAAAACTGAGTTTCCTTGAGAGCTGCTTGGAAGCCTGATGGTGTGTGAAGTTAGTGAGCCAAATGGAGTTGTTCTCCCACAAGAACCACTCGGCTGATCCTTCTTCAATATGCCCTTCAGCAACATGCAGTGTTTCCTTGATTGAATTAGCTCTCACACCAATATTTGCGTCTAGAGCCTTTGCATTGAGGGCTATCTGAAAACGGCTGTGGCGCTGAAGTTGCCTGTGAATGTGGAGTTGGTGGCATGTGAAACCCGCATGTGGAGCATTCGTTTGTGTGGGATGCTCTCCAAGCTTCATTTCAGTCCTAGCCATACAAAGGGCACTAAGCATAGAGTGTGAAAACTGAGTTTCCTTGAGAGCTGCTTGGAAGCCTGATGGTGTGTGAAGTTAGTGAGCCAAATGGAGTTGTTCTCCCACAAGAACCACTCGGCTGATCCTTCTTCAATATGCCCTTCACCAACATGCAGTGTTTCCTTGATTGAATTAGCTCTCACACCAATATTTGCGTCTAGAGCCTTTGCATTGAGGGCTATCTGAAAACGGCTGTGGCGCTGAAGTTGCCTGTGAATGTGGAGTTGGTGGCATGTGAAACCCGCATGTGGAGCATTGGTTTGTGTACGATGCTCTACCAGGTTCATTCCTAGATAATGCACTCAAAGGGCACTAAGCATAGAGTGTGAAAACTGAGTTTCCTTGAGAGCTGCTTGGAAGCCTGATGGTGTGTGAAGTTAGTGAGCCAAATGGAGTTGTTCTGCCACAAGAACCACTCGGCTGATCCTTCTTCAATATGCCCTTCACCAACATGCAGTGTTTCCTTGATTGAATTAGCTCTCACACCAATATTTGCGTCTAGAGCCTTTGCATTGAGGGCTATCTGAAAATGGCTGTGGCACTGAAGTTGCCTGTGAATGTGGAGTTGGTGGCATGTGAAACCCGCATGTGGAGCATTCGTTTGTGTGGGATGCTCTACCAGGTTTACTCCTAGATAATGCACTCAAAGGGCACTAAGCATAGAGTGTGAAAACTGAGTTTCCTTGAGAGCTGCTTGGAAGCCTGATGGTGTGTGAAGTTAGTGAGCCAAATGGAGTTGTTCTCCCACAAGAACCACTTGGCTGATCCTTCTTCAATATGCCCTTCACCAACATGCAGTGTTTCCTTGATTGAATTAGCTCTCACACCAATATTTGCGTCTAGAGCCTTTGCATTGAGGGCTATCTGAAAACGGCTGTGGCGCTGAAGTTGCCTGTGAATGTGGAGTTGGTGGCATGTGAAACCCGCATGTGGAGCATTCGTTTGTGTGGGATGCTCTACTAGATTCATTCCTAGATAATGCACTCAAAGGGCACTAAGCATAGAGTGTGAAAACCGAGTTTCCTTGAGAGCTGCTTGGAAGCCTGATGGTGTGTGAAGTTAGTGAGCCAAATGGAGTTGTTCTCCCACAAGAACCACTCGGCTGATCCTTCTTCAATATGCGCTTCAGCAACATGCAGTGTTTCCTTGATTGAATTAGCTCTCACACCAATATTTGCGTCTAGAGCCTTTGCATTGAGGGCTATCTGAAAACGGCTGTGGCGCTGAAGTTGCCTGTGAATGTGGAGTTGGTGGCATGTGAAACCCGCATGTGGAGCATTCGTTTGTGTGGGATGCTCTACCAGGTTCATTCCTACATAATGCTCTCAAAGGGCACTAAGCATAGAGTGTGAAACCTGAGTTGCCTTGAGAGCTGCTTGGAAGCCTGATGGTGTGTGAAGTTAGTGAGCCAAATGGAGTTGTTCTCCCACAAGAACCACTCGGCTGATCCTTCTTCAATATGCCCTTCACCAACATGCAGTGTTTCCTTGATTGAATTAGCTCTCACACCAATATTTGCGTCTAGAGCCTTTGCATTGAGGGCTATCTGAAAACGGCTGTGGCGCTGAAGTTGCCTGTGAATGTGGAGTTGGTGGCATGTGAAACCCGCATGTGGAGCATTCGTTTGTGTGGGATGCTCTACCAGGTTCATTCCTAGATAATGCACTTAAAGGGCACTAAGCATAGAGTGTGAAAACTGAGTTTCCTTGAGAGCTGCTTGGAAGCCTGATGGTGTGTGAAGTTAGTGAGCCAAATGGAGTTGTTCTCCCACAAGAACCACTCGGCTGATCCTTCTTCAATATGCCCTTCAGCAACATGCAGTGTTTCCTTGATTGAATTAGCTCTCACACCAATATTTGTGTCTGGAGCCTTTGCATTGAGGGCTATCTGAAAACGGCTGTGGCGCTGAAGTTGCCTGTGAATGTGGAGTTGGTGGCATGTGAAACCCGCATGTGGAGCATTCGTTTGTGTGGGATGCTCTACCAGGTTCATTCCTACATAATGCTCTCAAAGGGCACTAAGCATAGAGTGTGAAAACTGAGTTTCCTTGAGAGCTGCTTGGAAGCCTGATGGTGTGTGAAGTTAGTGAGCCAAATGGAGTTGTTCTCCCACAAGAACCACTCGGCTGATCCTTCTTCAATATGCCCTTCACCAACATGCAGTGTTTCCTTGATTGAATTAGCTCTCACACCAATATTTGCGTCTAGAGCCTTTGCATTGAGGGCTATCTGAAAACGGCTGTGGCGCTGAAGTTGCCTGTGAATGTGGAGTTGGTGGCATGTGAAACCCGCATGTGGAGCATTCGTTTGTGTGGGATGCTCTACCAGGTTCATTCCTAGATAATGTACTTAAAGGGCACTAAGCATAGAGTGTGAAAACTGAGTTTCCTTGAGAGCTGCTTGGAAGCCTGATGGTGTGTGAAGTTAGTGAGCCAAATGGAGTTGTTCTGCCACAAGAACCACTCGGCTGATCCTTCTTCAATATGCCCTTCACCAACATGCAGTGTTTCCTTGATTGAATTAGCTCTCACACCAATATTGGCGTCTAGAGCCTTTGCATTGAGGGCTATCTGAAAACGGCTGTGGCGCTGAAGTTGCCTGTGAATGTGGAGTTGGTGGCATGTGAAACCCGCATGTGGAGCATTCGTTTGTGTGGGATGCTCTACCAGGTTCATTCCTACATAATGCTCTCAAAGGGCACTAAGCATAGAGTGTGAAAACTGAGTTTCCTTGAGAGCTGCTTGGAAGCCTGATGGTGTGTGAAGTTAGTGAGCCAAATGGAGTTGTTCTCCCACAAGAACCACTCGGCTGATCCTTCTTCAATATGCCCTTCACCAACATGCAGTGTTTCCTTGATTGAATTAGCTCTCACACCAATATTTGCGTCTAGAGCCTTTGCATTGAGGGCTATCTGAAAACGGCAGTGGCGCTGAAGTTGCCTGTGAATGTGGAGTTGGTGGCATGTGAAACCCGCATGTGGAGCATTCGTTTGTGTGGGATGCTCACCAAGCTTCATTTCAGTCCTAGGCACTCAAAGGGCACTAAGCATAGAGTGTGAAAACTGAGTTTCCTTGAGAGCTGCTTGGAAGCCTGATGGTGTGTGAAGTTAGTGAGCCAAATGGAGTTGTTCTCCCTCAAGAACCACTCGGCTGATCCTTCTTCAATATGCCCTTCACCAACATGCAGTGTTTCCTTGATTGAATTAGCTCTCACACCAATATTTGCGTCTAGAGCCTTTGCATTGAGGGCTATCTGAAAACGGCAGTGGCGCTGAAGTTGCCTGTGAATGTGGAGTTGGTGTCATGTGAAACCCGCATGTGGAGCATTCGTTTGTGTGGGATGCTCACCAAGCTTCATTTCAATCCTAGGCACTCAAAGGGCACTAAGCATAGAGTGTGAAAACCTGAGTTTCCTTGAGAGCTGCTTGGAAGCCTGAAGTTAGTGAGCCAAATGGAGTTGTTCTCCCACAAGAACCACTCGGCTGATCCTTCTTCAATATGCCCTTCACCAACATGCAGTGTTTCCTTGATTGAATTAGCTCTCACACCAATATTTGCATCTAGAGCCTTTGCATTGAGGGCTATCTGAAAACGGCTGTGGCGCTGAAGTTGCCTGTGAATGTGGAGTTGGTGGCATGTGAAACCCGCATGTGGAGCATTCATTTATGTGGGATTCTCACCAAGCTTCATTTCAGTCCTAGGCACTCAAAGGGCACTAAGCATAGAGTGTGAAAACTGAGTTTCCTTGAGAGCTGCTTGGAAGCCTGATGGTGTGTGAAGTTAGTGAGCCAAATGGAGTTGTTCTCCCACAAGAACCACTCGGCTGATCCTTCTTCAATATGCCCTTCACCAACATGCAGTGTTTCCTTGATTGAATTAGCTCTCACACCAATATTTGCGTCTAGAGCCTTTGCATTGAGGGCTATCTGAAAACGGCTGTGGCGCTGAAGTTGCCTGTGAATGTGGAGTTGGTGGCATGTGAAACCCGCATGTGGAGCATTCGTTTATGTGGGATGCTCTACCAGGTTCATTCCTAGATAATGCACTCAAAGGGCACTAAGCATAGAGTGTGAAAACTGAGTTTCCTTGAGAGCTGCTTGGAAGCCTGATGGTGTGTGAAGTTAGTGAGCCAAATGGAGTTGTTCTGCCACAAGAACCACTCGGCTGATCCTTCTTCAATATGCCCTTCACCAACATGCAGTGTTTCCTTGATTGAATTAGCTCTCACACCAATCTTTGCGTCTGGAGCCTTTGCATTGAGGGCTATCTGAAAACGGCTGTGGCGCTGAAGTTGCCTGTGAATGTGGAGTTGGTGGCATGTGAAACCCGCATGTGGAGCATTCGTTTGTGTGGGATGCTCTACCAGGTTCATTTCAGTCCTAGCCATACAAAGGGCACTAAGCATAGAGGGTGAAACCTGAGTTTCCTTGAGAGCTGCTTGGAAGCCTGATGGTGTGTGAAGTTAGTGAGTCAAATGGAGTTGTTCTCCCACAAGAACCACTCTGCTGATCCTTCTTCAATATGCCCTTCACCAACATGCAGTGTTTCCTTGATTGAATTAGCTCTCACACCAATATTTGCGTCTAGAGCCTTTGCATTGAGGGCTATCTGAAAACGGCTGTGGCGCTGAAGTTGCCTGTGAATGTGGAGTTGGTGGCATGTGAAACCCGCATGTGGAGCATTCGTTTGTGTGGGATGCTCTACCAGGTTCATTCCTAGATAATGCACTCAAAGGGCACTAAGCATAGAGTGTGAAAACTGAGTTTCCTTGAGAGCTGCTTGGAAGCCCGATGGTGTGTGAAGTTAGTGAGCCAAATGGAGTTGTTCTCCCACAAGAACCACTCGGCTGATCCTTCTTCAATATGCCCTTCACCAACATGCAGTGTTTCCTTGATTGAATTAGCTCTCACACCAATATTTGCGTCTAGAGCCTTTGCATTGAGTGCTATCTGAAAACGGCTGTGGCGCTGAAGTTGCCTGTGAATGTGGAGTTGGTGGCATGTGAAACCCGCATGTGGAGCATTCGTTTGTGTGGGATGCTCTACCAGGTTCATTTCAGTCCTAGCCATACAAATGGCACTAAGCATAGAGCGTGAAAACTGAGTTTCCTTGAGAGCTGCTTGGAAGCCTGATGGTGTGTGAAGTTAGTGAGCCAAATGGAGTTGTTCTCCCACAAGAACCACTCTGCTGATCCTTCTTCAATATGCCCTTCACCAACATGCAGTGTTTCCTTGATTGAATTAGCTCTCACACCAATATTTGCGTCTAGAGCCTTTGCATTGAGGGCTATCTGAAAACGGCTGTGGCGCTGAAGTTGCCTGTGAATGTGGAGTTGGTGGCATGTGAAACCCGCATGTGGAGCATTCGTTTGTGTGGGATGCTGACCAAGCTTCATTTCAGTCCTAGGCACACAAAGAGCACTAAGCATAGAGTGTGAAAACTGAGTTTCCTTGAGAGCTGCTTGGAAGCCTGATGGTGTGTGAAGTTAGTGAGCCAAATGGAGTTGTTCTCCCACAAGAACCACTCGGCTGATCCTTCTTCAATATGCCCTTCACCAACATGCAGTGTTTCCTTGATTGAATTAGCTCTCACACCAATATTTGCGTCTAGAGCCTTTGCATTGAGGGCTATCTGAAAACGGCTGTGGCGCTGAAGTTGCCTGTGAATGTGGAGTTGGTGGCATGTGAAACCCGCATGTGGAGCATTGGTTTGTGTGGGATGCTCTACCAGGTTCATTCCTAGATAATGCACTCAAAGGGCACTAAGCATAGAGTGTGAAAACTGAGTTTCCTTGAGAGCTGCTTGGAAGCCTGATGGTGTGTGAAGTTAGTGAGCCAAATGGAGTTGTTCTGCCACAAGAACCACTCGGCTGATCCTTCTTCAATATGCCCTTCACCAACATGCAGTGTTTCCTTGATTGAATTAGCTCTCACACCAATATTTGCGTCTAGAGCCTTTGCATTGAGGGCTATTTGAAAATGGCTGTGGCACTGAAGTTGCCTGTGAATGTGGAGTTGGTGGCATGTGAAACCCGCATGTGGAGCATTCGTTTGTGTGGGATGCTCTACTAGATTCATTCCTAGATAATGCACTCAAAGGGCACTAAGCATAGAGTGTGAAAACTGAGTTTCCTTGAGAGCTGCTTGGAAGCCTGATGGTGTGTGAAGTTAGTGAGCCAAATGGAGTTGTTCTCCCACAAGAACCACTCGGCTGATCCTTCTTCAATATGCCCTTCAGCAACATGCAGTGTTTCCTTGATTGAATTAGCTCTCACACCAATATTTGCATCTAGAGCCTTTGCATTGAGGGCTATCTGAAAACGGCTGGGTCGCTGAAGTTGCCTGTGAATGTGGAGTTGGTGGCATGTGAAACCCGCATGTGGAGCATTCGTTTGTGTGGGATGCTCTACCAGGTTCATTCCTACATAATGCTCTCAAAGGGCACTAAGCATAGAGTGTGAAAACTGAGTTTCCTTGAGAGCTGCTTGGAAGCCTGATGGTGTGTGAAGTTAGTGAGCCAAATGGAGTTGTTCTCCCACAAGAACCACTCGGCTGATCCTTCTTCAATATGCCCTTCACCAACATGCAGTGTTTCCTTGATTGAATTAGCTCTCACACCAATATTTGCGTCTAGAGCCTTTGCATTGAGGGCTATCTGAAAACGGCTGTGGCGCTGAAGTTGCCTGTGAATGTGGAGTTGGTGGCATGTGAAACCCGCATGTGGAGCATTTGTTTGTGTGGGATGCTCTACCAGGTTCATTCCTAGATAATGCACTTAAAGGGCACTAAGCATAGAGTGTGAAAACTGAGTTTCCTTGAGAGCTGCTTGGAAGCCTGATGGTGTGTGAAGTTAGTGAGCCAAATGGAGTTGTTCTCCCACAAGAACCACTCGGCTGATCCTTCTTCAATATGCCCTTCACCAACATGCAGTGTTTCCTTGATTGAATTAGCTCTCACACCAATATTTGCGTCTAGAGCCTTTGCATTGAGGGCTATCTGAAAACGGCTGTGGCACTGAAGTTGCCTGTGAATGTGGAGTTGGTGGCATGTGAAACCCGCATGTGGAGCATTCGTTTGTGTGGGATGCTCTACCAGGTTCATTCCTACATAATGCTCTCAAAGGGCACTAAGCATAGAGTGTGAAAACTGAGTTTCCTTGAGAGCTGCTTGGAAGCCTGATGGTGTGTGAAGTTAGTGAGCCAAATGGAGTTGTTCTCCCACAAGAACCACTCTGCTGATCCTTCTTCAATATGCCCTTCACCAACATGCAGTGTTTCCTTGATTGAATTAGCTCTCACACCAATATTTGCGTCTAGAGCCTTTGCATTGAGGGCTATCTGAAAATGGCAGTGGCGCTGAAGTTGCCTGTGAATGTGGAGTTGGTGTCATGTGAAACCCGCATGTGGAGCATTCGTTTGTGTGGGATGCTCTCCAAGCTTCATTTCAGTCCTAGGCCATACAAAGGGCACTAAGCATAGAGTGTGAAAACTGAGTTTCCTTGAGAGCTGCTTGGAAGCCTGATGGTGTGTGAAGTTAGTGAGCCAAATGGAGTTGTTCTCCCACAAGAACCACTCGGCTGATCCTTCTTCAATATGCCCTTCACCAACATGCAGTGTTTCCTTGATTGAATTAGCTCTCACACAAATATTGGCGTCTAGAGCCTTTGCATTGAGGGCTATCTGAAAACGGCTGTGGCGCTGAAGTTGCCTGTGAATGTGGAGTTGGTGGCATGTGAAACCCGCATGTGGAGCATTCGTTTGTGTGGGATGCTCTACCAGGTTCATTCCTACATAATGCTCTCAAAGGGCACTAAGCATAGAGTGTGAAAACTGAGTTTCCTTGAGAGCTGCTTGGAGCCTGATGGTGTGTGAAGTTAGTGAGCCAAATGGAGTTGTTCTCCCACAAGAACCACTCGGCTGATCCTTCTTCAATATGCCCTTCACCAACATGCAGTGTTTCCTTGATTGAATTAGCTCTCACACCAATATTGGCGTCTAGAGCCTTTGCATTGAGGGCTATCTGAAAACGGCTGTGGCACTGAAGTTGCCTGTGAATGTGGAGTTGGTGGCATGTGAAACCCGCATGTGGAGCATTCGTTTGTGTGGGATGCTCTACCAGGTTCATTCCTACATAATGCTCTCAAAGGGCACTAAGGATAGAGTGTGAAAACTGAGTTTCCTTGAGAGCTGCTTGGAAGCCTGATGGTGTGTGAAGTTAGTGAGCCAAATGGAGTTGTTCTCCCACAAGAACCACTCGGCTGATCCTTCTTCAATATGCCCTTCACCAACATGCAGTGTTTCCTTGATTGAATTAGCTCTCACACCAATATTTGCGTCTAGAGCCTTTGCATTGAGGGCTATCTGAAAACGGCAGTGGCGCTGAAGTTGCCTGTGAATGTGGAGTTGGTGTCATGTGAAACCCGCATGTGGAGCATTCGTTTGTGTGGGATGCTCACCAAGCTTCATTTCAGTCCTAGGCACTCAAAGGGCACTAAGCATAGAGTGTGAAAACCTGAGTTTCCTTGAGAGCTGCTTGGAAGCCTGATGGTGTGTGAAGTTAGTGAGCCAAATGGAGTTGTTCTCCCACAAGAACCACTCGGCTGATCCTTCTTCAATATGCCCTTCACCAACATGCAGTGTTTCCTTGATTGAATTAGCTCTCACACCAATATTGGCGTCTAGAGCCTTTGCATTGAGGGCTATCTGAAAACGGCTGTGGCGCTGAAGTTGCCTGTGAATGTGGAGTTGGTGGCATGTGAAACCCGCATGTGGAGCATTCATTTATGTGGGATTCTCACCAAGCTTCATTTCAGTCCTAGGCACTCAATGGGCACTAAGCATAGAGTGTGAAAACTGAGTTTCCTTGAGAGCTGCTTGGAAGCCTGATGGTGTGTGAAGTTAGTGAGCCAAATGGAGTTGTTCTCCCACAAGAACCACTCGGCTGATCCTTCTTCAATATGCCCTTTACCAACATGCAGTGTTTCCTTGATTGAATTAGCTCTCACACCAATATTTGCGTCTAGAGCCTTTGCATTGAGGGCTATCTGAAAATGGCTGTGGCGCTGAAGTTGCCTGTGAATGTGGAGTTGGTGGCATGTGAAACCCGCATGTGGAGCATTCGTTTATGTGGGATGCTCTACCAGGTTCATTCCTAGATAATGCACTCAAAGGGCACTAAGCATAGAGTGTGAAAACTGAGTTTCCTTGAGAGCTGCTTGGAAGCCTGATGGTGTGTGAAGTTAGTGAGCCAAATGGAGTTGTTCTGCCACAAGAACCACTCGGCTGATCCTTCTTCAATATGCCCTTCAGCAACATGCAGTGTTTCCTTGATTGAATTAGCTCTCACACCAATATTTGCATCCAGAGCCTTTGCATTGAGGGCTATCTGAAAACGGCTGTGGCGCTGAAGTTGCCTGTGAATGTGGAGTTGGTGGCATGTGAAACCCGCATGTGGAGCATTCGTTTGTGTGGGATGCTCTACCAGGTTCATTTCAGTCCTAGCCATACAAAGGGCACTAAGCATAGAGGGTGAAAACTGAGTTTCCTTGAGAGCTGCTTGGAAGCCTGATGGTGTGTGAAGTTAGTGAGTCAAATGGAGTTGTTCTCCCACAAGAACCACTCTGCTGATCCTTCTTCAATATGCCCTTCACCAACATGCAGTGTTTCCTTGATTGAATTAGCTCTCACACCAATATTTGCGTCTAGAGCCTTTGCATTGAGGGCTATCTGAAAACGGCTGTGGCGCTGAAGTTGCCTGTGAATGTGGAGTTGGTGGCATGTGAAACCCGCATGTGGAGCATTCGTTTGTGTGGGATGCTCTACCAGGTTCATTCCTAGATAATGCACTCAAAGGGCACTAAGCATAGAGTGTGAAAACTGAGTTTCCTTGAGAGCTGCTTGGAAGCCCGATGGTGTGTGAAGTTAGTGAGCCAAATGGAGTTGTTCTCCCACAAGAACCACTCGGCTGATCCTTCTTCAATATGCCCTTCAGCAACATGCAGTGTTTCCTTGATTGAATTAGCTCTCACACAAATATTTGCGTCTAGAGCCTTTGCATTCAGGGCTATCTGAAAACGGCTGTGGCGCTGAAGTTGCCTGTGAATGTGGAGTTGGTGGCATGTGAAACCCGCATGTGGAGCATTCGTTTGTGTGGGATGCTCTACCAGGTTCATTTCAGTCCTAGCCATACAAACGGCACTAAGCATAGAGTGTGAAAACTGAGTTTCCTTGAGAGCTGCTTGGAAGCCTGATGGTGTGTGAAGTTAGTGAGCCAAATGGAGTTGTTCTCCCACAAGAACCACTCTGCTGATCCTTCTTCAATATGCCCTTCACCAACATGCAGTGTTTCCTTGATTGAATTAGCTCTCACACCAATATTTGCGTCTAGAGCCTTTGCATTGAGGGCTATCTGAAAACGGCTGTGGCGCTGAAGTTGCCTGTGAATGTGGAGTTGGTGGCATGTGAAACCCGCATGTGGAGCATTCGTTTGTGTGGGATGCTGACCAAGCTTCATTTCAGTCCTAGGCACACAAAGAGCACTAAGCATAGAGTGTGAAAACTGAGTTTCCTTGAGAGCTGCTTGGAAGCCTGATGGTGTGTGAAGTTAGTGAGCCAAATGGAGTTGTTCTCCCACAAGAACCACTCGGCTGATCCTTCTTCAATATGCCCTTCACCAACATGCAGTGTTTCCTTGATTGAATTAGCTCTCACACCAATATTTGCGTCTAGAGCCTTTGCATTGAGGGCTATCTGAAAACGGCTGTGGCGCTGAAGTTGCCTGTGAATGTGGAGTTGGTGGCATGTGAAACCCGCATGTGGAGCATTGGTTTGTGTGGGATGCTCTACCAGGTTCATTCCTAGATAATGCACTCAAAGGGCACTAAGCATAGAGTGTGAAAACTGAGTTTCCTTGAGAGCTGCTTGGAAGCCTGATGGTGTGTGAAGTTAGTGAGCCAAATGGAGTTGTTCTGCCACAAGAACCACTCGGCTGATCCTTCTTCAATATGCCCTTCACCAACATGCAGTGTTTCCTTGATTGAATTAGCTCTCACACCAATATTTGCGTCTAGAGCCTTTGCATTGAGGGCTATTTGAAAATGGCTGTGGCACTGAAGTTGCCTGTGAATGTGGAGTTGGTGGCATGTGAAACCCGCATGTGGAGCATTCGTTTGTGTGGGATGCTCTACTAGATTCATTCCTAGATAATGCACTCAAAGGGCACTAAGCATAGAGTGTGAAAACTGAGTTTCCTTGAGAGCTGCTTGGAAGCCTGATGGTGTGTGAAGTTAGTGAGCCAAATGGAGTTGTTCTCCCACAAGAACCACTCGGCTGATCCTTCTTCAATATGCCCTTCAGCAACATGCAGTGTTTCCTTGATTGAATTAGCTCTCACACCAATATTTGCGTCTAGAGCCTTTGCATTGAGGGCTATCTGAAAACGGCTGTGGCGCTGAAGTTGCCTGTGAATGTGGAGTTGGTGGCATGTGAAACCCGCATGTGGAGCATTCGTTTGTGTGGGATGCTCTACCAGGTTCATTCCTACATAATGCTCTCAAAGGGCACTAAGCATAGAGTGTGAAAACTGAGTTTCCTTGAGAGCTGCTTGGAAGCCTGATGGTATGTGAAGTTAGTGAGCCAAATGGAGTTGTTCTCCCACAAGAACCACTCGGCTGATCCTTCTTCAATATGCCCTTCACCAACATGCAGTGTTTCCTTGATTGAATTAGCTCTCACACCAATATTTGCGTCTAGAGCCTTTGCATTGAGGGCTATCTGAAAACGGCTGTGGCGCTGAAGTTGCCTGTGAATGTGGAGTTGGTGGCATGTGAAACCCGCATGTGGAGCATTCGTTTGTGTGGAATGCTCTACCAGGTTCATTCCTAGATAATGCACTTAAAGGGCACTAAGCATAGAGTGTGAAAACTGAGTTTCCTTGAGAGCTGCTTGGAAGCCTGATGGTGTGTGAAGTTAGTGAGCCAAATGGAGTTGTTCTCCCACAAGAACCACTCGGCTGATCCTTCTTCAATATGCCCTTCAGCAACATGCAGTGTTTCCTTGATTGAATTAGCTCTCACACCAATCTTTGCGTCTGGAGCCTTTGCATTGAGGGCTATCTGAAAATGGCTGTGGCACTGAAGTTGCCTGTGAATGTGGAGTTGGTGGCATGTGAAACCCGCATGTGGAGCATTCGTTTGTGTGGGATGCTCACCAAGCTTCATTTCAGTCCTAGGCACACAAAGAGCACTAAGCATAGAGTGTGAAAACTGAGTTTCCTTGAGAGCTGCTTGGAAGCCTGATGGTGTGTGAAGTTAGTGAGCCAAATGGAGTTGTTCTCCCACAAGAACCACTCGGCTGATCCTTCTTCAATATGCCCTTCACCAACATGCAGTGTTTCCTTGTTTGAATTAGCTCTCACACCAATATTTGCGTCTAGAGCCTTTGCATTGAGGGCTATCTGAAAACGGCTGTGGCGCTGAAGTTGCCTGTCAATGTGGAGTTGGTGGCATGTGAAACCCGCATGTGGAGCATTCGTTTGTGTGGGATGCTGACCAAGCTTCATTTCAGTCCTAGGCACACAAAGAGCACTAAGCATAGAGTGTGAAAACTGAGTTTCCTTGAGAGCTGCTTGGAAGCCTGATGGTGTGTGAAGTTAGTGAGCCAAATGGAGTTGTTCTGCCACAAGAACCACTCGGCTGATCCTTCTTCAATATGCCCTTCAGCAACATGCAGTGTTTCCTTGATTGAATTAGCTCTCACACCAATATTTGCGTCTAGAGCCTTTGCATTGAGGGCTATCTGAAAATGGCTGTGGCACTGAAGTTGCCTGTGAATGTGGAGTTGGTGTCATGTGAAACCCGCATGTGGAGCATTCGTGTGTGTGGGATGCTCTACCAGGTTTACTGTTAGATAATGCACTCAAAGGGCACTAAGCATAGAGTGTGAAAACTGAGTTTCCTTGAGAGCTGCTTGGAAGCCTGATGGTGTGTGAAGTTAGTGAGCCAAATGGAGTTGTTCTCCCACAAGAACCACTCGGCTGATCCTTCTTCAATATGCCCTTCACCAACATGCAGTGTTTCCTTGATTGAATTAGCTCTCACACCAATATTTGCGTCTAGAGCCTTTGCATTGAGGGCTATCTGAAAACGGCTGTGGCGCTGCAGTTGCCTGTGAATGTGGAGTTGTTGGCATGTGAAACCCGCATGTGGAGCATTCGTTTGTGTGGGATGCTCAACAAGCTTCATTTCAGTCCTAGGCACTCAAAGGGCACTAAGCATAGAGTGTGAAAACTGAGTTTCCTTGAGAGCTGCTTGGAAGCCTGATGGTGTGTGAAGTTACTGAGCCAAATGGAGTTGTTCTCCCACAAGAACCACTCGGCTGATCCTTCTTCAATATGCCCTTCAGCAACATGCAGTGTTTCCTTGATTGAATTAGCTCTCACACCAATATTTGCGTCTGGAGCCTTTGCATTGAGGGCTATCTGAAAATGGCTGTGGCGCTGAAGTTGCCTGTGAATGTGGAGTTGGTGGCATGTGAAACCCGCATGTGGAGCATTCGTTTGTGTGGGATGCTCTACCAGGTTCATTCCTAGATAATGCACTTAAAGGGCACTAAGCATAGAGTGTGAAAACTGAGTTTCCTTGAGAGCTGCTTGGAAGCCTGATGGTGTGTGAAGTTAGTGAGCCAAATGGAGTTGTTCTGCCACAAGAACCACTCGGCTGATCCTTCTTCAATATGCCCTTCAGCAACATGCAGTGTTTCCTTGATTGAATTAGCTCTCACACCAATATTTGCGTCTGGAGCCTTTGCATTGAGGGCTATCTGAAAATGGCTGTGGCACTGAATTTGCCTGTGAATGTGGAGTTGGTGGCATGTGAAACCCGCATGTGGAGCATTCGTTTGTGTGGGATGCTCTGCCAGGTTTACTCCTAGATAATGCACTCAAAGGGCACTAAGCATAGAGTGTGAATACTGAGTTTCCTTGAGAGCTGCTTGGAAGCCTGATGGTGTGTGAAGTTAGTGAGCCAAATGGAGTTGTTCTCCCACAAGAACCACTTGGCTGATCCTTCTTCAATATGCCCTTCACCAACATGCAGTGTTTCCTTGATTGAATTAGCTCTCACACCAATATTTGCGTCTAGAGCCTTTGCATTGAGGGCTATCTGAAAACGGCTGTGGCGCTGAAGTTGCCTGTGAATGTGGAGTTGGTGGCATGTGAAACCCGCATGTGGAGCATTCGTTTGTGTGGGATGCTCTCCAAGCTTCATTTCAGTCCTAGGCCATACAAAGGGCACTAAGCATAGAGTGTGAAAACTGAGTTTCCTTGAGAGCTGCTTGGAAGCCTGATGGTGTGTGAAGTTAGTGAGCCAAATGGAGTTGTTCTGCCACAAGAACCACTCGGCTGATCCTTCTTCAATATGCCCTTCACCAACATGCAGTGTTTCCTTGATTGAATTAGCTCTCACACAAATATTGGCGTCTAGAGCCTTTGCATTGAGGGCTATCTGAAAACGGCTGTGGCGCTGAAGTTGCCTGTGAATGTGGAGTTGGTGGCATGTGCAACCCGCATGTGGAGCATTCGTTTGTGTGGGATGCTCTACCAGGTTCATTCCTACATAATGCTCTCAAAGGGCACTAAGCATAGAGTGTGAAAACTGAGTTTCCTTGAGAGCTGCTTGGAGCCTGATGGTGTGTGAAGTTAGTGAGCCAAATGGAGTTGTTCTCCCACAAGAACCACTCGGCTGATCCTTCTTCAATATGCCCTTCACCAACATGCAGTGTTTCCTTGATTGAATTAGCTCTCACACCAATATTGGCGTCTAGAGCCTTTGCATTGAGGGCTATCTGAAAACGGCTGTGGCGCTGAAGTTGCCTGTGAATGTGGAGTTGGTGGCATGTGAAACCCGCATGTGGAGCATTCGTTTGTGTGGGATGCTCTACCAGGTTCATTCCTACATAATGCTCTCAAAGGGCACTAAGCATAGAGTGTGAAAACTGAGTTTCCTTGAGAGCTGCTTGGAAGCCTGATGGTGTGTGAAGTTAGTGAGCCAAATGGAGTTGTTCTCCCACAAGAACCACTCGGCTGATCCTTCTTCAATATGCCCTTCACCAACATGCAGTGTTTCCTTGATTGAATTAGCTCTCACACCAATATTTGCGTCTAGAGCCTTTGCATTGAGGGCTATCTGAAAACGGCAGTGGCGCTGAAGTTGCCTGTGAATGTGGAGTTGGTGTCATGTGAAACCCGCATGTGGAGCATTCGTTTGTGTGGGATGCTCACCAAGCTTCATTTCAGTCCTAGGCACTCAAAGGGCACTAAGCATAGAGTGTGAAAACCTGAGTTTCCTTGAGAGCTGCTTGGAAGCCTGATGGTGTGTGAAGTTAGTGAGCCAAATGGAGTTGTTCTCCCACAAGAACCACTCGGCTGATCCTTCTTCAATATGCCCTTCACCAACATGCAGTGTTTCCTTGATTGAATTAGCTCTCACACCAATATTTGCATCTAGAGCCTTTGCATTGAGGGCTATCTGAAAACGGCTGTGGCGCTGAAGTTGCCTGTGAATGTGGAGTTGGTGGCATGTGAAACCCGCATGTGGAGCATTCATTTATGTGGGATTCTCACCAAGCTTCATTTCAGTCCTAGGCACTCAAAGGGCACTAAGCATAGAGTGTGAAAACTGAGTTTCCTTGAGAGCTGCTTGGAAGCCTGATGGTGTGTGAAGTTAGTGAGCCAAATGGAGTTGTTCTCCCACAAGAACCACTCGGCTGATCCTTCTTCAATATGCCCTTCACCAACATGCAGTGTTTCCTTGATTGAATTAGCTCTCACACCAATATTTGCGTCTAGAGCCTTTGCATTGAGGGCTATCTGAAAACGGCTGTGGCGCTGAAGTTGCCTGTGAATGTGGAGTTGTTGGCATGTGAAACCCGCATGTGGAGCATTCGTTTATGTGGGATGCTCTACCAGGTTCATTCCTAGATAATGCACTCAAAGGGCACTAAGCATAGAGTGTGAAAACTGAGTTTCCTTGAGAGCTGCTTGGAAGCCTGATGGTGTGTGAAGTTAGTGAGCCAAATGGAGTTGTTCTGCCACAAGAACCACTCGGCTGATCCTTCTTCAATATGCCCTTCAGCAACATGCATTGTTTCCTTGATTGAATTAGCTCTCACACCAATATTTGCATCCAGAGCCTTTGCATTGAGGGATATCTGAAAACGGCTGTGGCGCTGAAGTTGCCTGTGAATGTGGAGTTGGTGGCATGTGAAACCCGCATGTGGAGCATTCGTTTGTGTGGGATGCTCTACCAGGTTCATTTCAGTCCTAGGCACTCAAAGGGCACTAAGCATAGAGGGTGAAAACTGAGTTTCCTTGAGAGCTGCTTGGAAGCCTGATGGTGTGTGAAGTTAGTGAGTCAAATGGAGTTGTTCTCCCACAAGAACCACTCTGCTGATCCTTCTTCAATATGCCCTTCACCAACATGCAGTGTTTCCTTGATTGAATTAGCTCTCACACCAATATTTGCGTCTAGAGCCTTTGCATTGAGGGCTATCTGAAAACGGCTGTGGCGCTGAAGTTGCCTGTGAATGTGGAGTTGGTGGCATGTGAAACCCGCATGTGGAGCATTCGTTTGTGTAGGATGCTCTACCAGGTTCATTCCTAGATAATGCACTCAAAGGGCACTAAGCATAGAGTGTGAAAACTGAGTTTCCTTGAGAGCTGCTTGGAAGCCTGATGGTGTGTGAAGTTAGTGAGCCAAATGGAGTTGTTCTCCCACAAGAACCACTCTGCTGATCCTTCTTCAATATGCCCTTCACCAACATGCATTGTTTCCTTGATTGAATTAGCTCTCACACCAATATTTGCGTCTAGAGCCTTTGCATTGAGGGCTATCTGAAAACGGCTGTGGCGCTGAAGTTGCCTGTGAATGTGGAGTTGGTGGCATGTGAAACCCGCATGTGGAGCATTCGTTTGTTTGGGATGCTCTACCAGGTTCATTTCAGTCCTAGCCATACAAACGGCACTAAGCATAGAGCGTGAAAACTGAGTTTCCTTGAGAGCTGCTTGGAAGCCTGATGGTGTGTGAAGTTAGTGAGCCAAATGGAGTTGTTCTCCCACAAGAACCACTCTGCTGATCCTTCTTCAATATGCCCTTCACCAACATGCAGTGTTTCCTTGATTGAATTAGCTCTCACACCAATATTTGCGTCTAGAGCCTTTGCATTGAGGGCTATCTGAAAACGGCTGTGGCGCTGAAGTTGCCTGTGAATGTGGAGTTGGTGGCATGTGAAACCCGCATGTGGAGCATTCGTTTGTGTGGGATGCTGACCAAGCTTCATTTCAGTCCTAGGCACACAAAGAGCACTAAGCATAGAGTGTGAAAACTGAGTTTCCTTGAGAGCTGCTTGGAAGCCTGATGGTGTGTGAAGTTAGTGAGCCAAATGGAGTTGTTCTCCCACAAGAACCACTCGGCTGATCCTTCTTCAATATGCCCTTCACCAACATGCAGTGTTTCCTTGATTGAATTAGCTCTCACACCAATATTTGCGTCTGGAGCCTTTGCATTGAGGGCTATCTGAAAATGGCTGTGGCACTGAATTTGCCTGTGAATGTGGAGTTGGTGGCATGTGAAACCCGCATGTGGAGCATTCGTTTGTGTGGGATGCTCTGCCAGGTTTACTCCTAGATAATGCACTCAAAGGGCACTAAGCATAGAGTGTGAATACTGAGTTTCCTTGAGAGCTGCTTGGAAGCCTGATGGTGTGTGAAGTTAGTGAGCCAAATGGAGTTGTTCTCCCACAAGAACCACTTGGCTGATCCTTCTTCAATATGCCCTTCACCAACATGCAGTGTTTCCTTGATTGAATTAGCTCTCACACCAATATTTGCGTCTAGAGCCTTTGCATTGAGGGCTATCTGAAAACGGCTGTGGCGCTGAAGTTGCCTGTGAATGTGGAGTTGGTGGCATGTGAAACCCGCATGTGGAGCATTCGTTTGTGTGGGATGCTCTCCAAGCTTCATTTCAGTCCTAGGCCATACAAAGGGCACTAAGCATAGAGTGTGAAAACTGAGTTTCCTTGAGAGCTGCTTGGAAGCCTGATGGTGTGTGAAGTTAGTGAGCCAAATGGAGTTGTTCTGCCACAAGAACCACTCGGCTGATCCTTCTTCAATATGCCCTTCAGCAACATGCAGTGTTTCCTTGATTGAATTAGCTCTCACACAAATATTGGCGTCTAGAGCCTTTGCATTGAGGGCTATCTGAAAACGGCTGTGGCGCTGAAGTTGCCTGTGAATGTGGAGTTGGTGGCATGTGCAACCCGCATGTGGAGCATTCGTTTGTGTGGGATGCTCTACCAGGTTCATTCCTACATAATGCTCTCAAGGGCACTAAGCATAGAGTGTGAAAACTGAGTTTCCTTGAGAGCTGCTTGGAGCCTGATGGTGTGTGAAGTTAGTGAGCCAAATGGAGTTGTTCTCCCACAAGAACCACTCGGCTGATCCTTCTTCAATATGCCCTTCACCAACATGCAGTGTTTCCTTGATTGAATTAGCTCTCACACCAATATTGGCGTCTAGAGCCTTTGCATTGAGGGCTATCTGAAAACGGCTGTGGCGCTGAAGTTGCCTGTGAATGTGGAGTTGGTGGCATGTGAAACCCGCATGTGGAGCATTCGTTTGTGTGGGATGCTCTACCAGGTTCATTCCTACATAATGCTCTCAAAGGGCACTAAGCATAGAGTGTGAAAACTGAGTTTCCTTGAGAGCTGCTTGGAAGCCTGATGGTGTGTGAAGTTAGTGAGCCAAATGGAGTTGTTCTCCCACAAGAACCACTCGGCTGATCCTTCTTCAATATGCCCTTCACCAACATGCAGTGTTTCCTTGATTGAATTAGCTCTCACACCAATATTTGCGTCTAGAGCCTTTGCATTGAGGGCTATCTGAAAACGGCAGTGGCGCTGAAGTTGCCTGTGAATGTGGAGTTGGTGTCATGTGAAACCCGCATGTGGAGCATTCGTTTGTGTGGGATGCTCACCAAGCTTCATTTCAGTCCTAGGCACTCAAAGGGCACTAAGCATAGAGTGTGAAAACCTGAGTTTCCTTGAGAGCTGCTTGGAAGCTGATGGTGTGTGAAGTTAGTGAGCCAAATGGAGTTGTTCTCCCACAAGAACCACTCGGCTGATCCTTCTTCAATATGCCCTTCACCAACATGCAGTGTTTCCTTGATTGAATTAGCTCTCACACCAATATTTGCATCTAGAGCCTTTGCATTGAGGGCTATCTGAAAACGGCTGTGGCGCTGAAGTTGCCTGTGAATGTGGAGTTGGTGGCATGTGAAACCCGCATGTGGAGCATTCATTTATGTGGGATTCTCACCAAGCTTCATTTCAGTCCTAGGCACTCAAAGGGCACTAAGCATAGAGTGTGAAAACTGAGTTTCCTTGAGAGCTGCTTGGAAGCCTGATGGTGTGTGAAGTTAGTGAGCCAAATGGAGTTGTTCTCCCACAAGAACCACTCGGCTGATCCTTCTTCAATATGCCCTTCACCAACATGCAGTGTTTCCTTGATTGAATTAGCTCTCACACCAATATTTGCGTCTAGAGCCTTTGCATTGAGGGCTATCTGAAAACGGCTGTGGCGCTGAAGTTGCCTGTGAATGTGGAGTTGTTGGCATGTGAAACCCGCATGTGGAGCATTCGTTTATGTGGGATGCTCTACCAGGTTCATTCCTAGATAATGCACTCAAAGGGCACTAAGCATAGAGTGTGAAAACTGAGTTTCCTTGAGAGCTGCTTGGAAGCCTGATGGTGTGTGAAGTTAGTGAGCCAAATGGAGTTGTTCTGCCACAAGAACCACTCGGCTGATCCTTCTTCAATATGCCCTTCAGCAACATGCATTGTTTCCTTGATTGAATTAGCTCTCACACCAATATTTGCATCCAGAGCCTTTGCATTGAGGGATATCTGAAAACGGCTGTGGCGCTGAAGTTGCCTGTGAATGTGGAGTTGGTGGCATGTGAAACCCGCATGTGGAGCATTCGTTTGTGTGGGATGCTCTACCAGGTTCATTTCAGTCCTAGGCACTCAAAGGGCACTAAGCATAGAGGGTGAAAACTGAGTTTCCTTGAGAGCTGCTTGAAGCCTGATGGTGTGTGAAGTTAGTGAGTCAAATGGAGTTGTTCTCCCACAAGAACCACTCTGCTGATCCTTCTTCAATATGCCCTTCAGCAACATGCAGTGTTTCCTTGATTGAATTAGCTCTCACACCAATATTTGCGTCTAGAGCCTTTGCATTGAGGGCTATCTGAAAACGGCTGTGGCGCTGAAGTTGCCTGTGAATGTGGAGTTGGTGGCATGTGAAACCCGCATGTGGAGCATTCGTTTGTGTAGGATGCTCTACCAGGTTCATTCCTAGATAATGCACTCAAAGGGCACTAAGCATAGAGTGTGAAAACTGAGTTTCCTTGAGAGCTGCTTGGAAGCCTGATGGTGTGTGAAGTTAGTGAGCCAAATGGAGTTGTTCTCCCACAAGAACCACTCTGCTGATCCTTCTTCAATATGCCCTTCACCAACATGCATTGTTTCCTTGATTGAATTAGCTCTCACACCAATATTTGCGTCTAGAGCCTTTGCATTGAGGGCTATCTGAAAACGGCTGTGGCGCTGAAGTTGCCTGTGAATGTGGAGTTGGTGGCATGTGAAACCCGCATGTGGAGCATTCGTTTGTTTGGGATGCTCTACCAGGTTCATTTCAGTCCTAGCCATACAAACGGCACTAAGCATAGAGCGTGAAAACTGAGTTTCCTTGAGAGCTGCTTGGAAGCCTGATGGTGTGTGAAGTTAGTGAGCCAAATGGAGTTGTTCTCCCACAAGAACCACTCTGCTGATCCTTCTTCAATATGCCCTTCACCAACATGCAGTGTTTCCTTGATTCGAATTAGCTCTCACACCAATATTTGCGTCTAGAGCCTTTGCATTGAGGGCTATCTGAAAACGGCTGTGGCGCTGAAGTTGCCTGTGAATGTGGAGTTGGTGGCATGTGAAACCCGCATGTGGAGCATTCGTTTGTGTGGGATGCTGACCAAGCTTCATTTCAGTCCTAGGCACACAAAGAGCACTAAGCATAGAGTGTGAAAACTGAGTTTCCTTGAGAGCTGCTTGGAAGCCTGATGGTGTGTGAAGTTAGTGAGCCAAATGGAGTTGTTCTCCCACAAGAACCACTCGGCTGATCCTTCTTCAATATGCCCTTCACCAACATGCAGTGTTTCCTTGATTGAATTAGCTCTCACACCAATATTTGCGTCTAGAGCCTTTGCATTGAGGGCTATCTGAAAACGGCTGTGGCGCTGAAGTTGCCTGTGAATGTGGAGTTGGTGGCATGTGAAACCCGCATGTGGAGCATTGGTTTGTGTGGGATGCTCTACCAGGTTCATTCCTAGATAATGCACTCAAAGGGCACTAAGCATAGAGTGTGAAAACTGAGTTTCCTGAGAGCTGCTTGGAAGCCTGATGGTGTGTGAAGTTAGTGAGCCAAATGGAGTTGTTCTCCCACAAGAACCACTCGGCTGATCCTTCTTCAATATGCCCTTCACCAACATGCAGTGTTTCCTTGATTGAATTAGCTCTCACACCAATATTTGCGTCTAGAGCCTTTGCATTGAGGGCTATTTGAAAATGGCTGTGGCACTGAAGTTGCCTGTGAATGTGGAGTTGGTGGCATGTGAAACCCGCATGTGGAGCATTCGTTTGTGTGGGATGCTCTACTAGATTCATTCCTAGATAATGCACTCAAAGGGCACTAAGCATAGAGTGTGAAAACTGAGTTTCCTTGAGAGCTGCTTGGAAGCCTGATGGTGTGTGAAGTTAGTGAGCCAAATGGAGTTGTTCTCCCACAAGAACCACTCGGCTGATCCTTCTTCAATATGCCCTTCACCAACATGCAGTGTTTCCTTGATTGAATTAGCTCTCACACCAATATTTGCGTCTAGAGCCTTTGCATTGAGGGCTATCTGAAAACGGCTGTGGCGCTGAAGTTGCCTGTGAATGTGGAGTTGGTGGCATGTGAAACCCGCATGTGGAGCATTCGTTTGTGTGGGATGCTCTACCAGGTTCATTCCTAGATAATGCACTTAAAGGGCACTAAGCATAGAGTGTGAAAACTGAGTTTCCTTGAGAGCTGCTTGGAAGCCTGATGGTGTGTGAAGTTAGTGAGCCAAATGGAGTTGTTCTCCCACAAGAACCACTCGGCTGATCCTTCTTCAATATGCCCTTCAGCAACATGCAGTGTTTCCTTGATTGAATTAGCTCTCACACCAATCTTTGCGTCTGGAGCCTTTGCATTGAGGGCTATCTGAAAATGGCTGTGGCACTGAAGTTGCCTGTGAATGTGGAGTTGGTGGCATGTGAAACCCGCATGTGGAGCATTCGTTTGTGTGGGATGCTCTACCAGGTTCATTGCTACATAATGATCTCAAAGGGCACTAAGCATAGAGTGTGAAAACTGAGTTTCCTTGAGAGCTGCTTGGAAGCCTGATGGTGTGTGAAGTTAGTGAGCCAAATGGAGTTGTTCTCCCACAAGAACCACTCTGCTGATCCTTCTTCAATATGCCCTTCACCAACATGCAGTGTTTCCTTGATTGAATTAGCTCTCACACCAATATTTGCGTCTAGAGCCTTTGCATTGAGGGCTATCTGAAAACGGCAGTGGCGCTGAAGTTGCCTGTGAATGTGGAGTTGGTGTCATGTGAAACCCGCATGTGGAGCATTCGTTTGTGCGGGATGCTCTCCAAGCTTCATTTCAGTCCTAGGCCATACAAAGGGCACTAAGCATAGAGTGTGAAAACTGAGTTTCCTTGAGAGCTGCTTGGAAGCCTGATGGTGTGTGAAGTTAGTGAGCCAAATGGAGTTGTTCTCCACAAGAACCACTCGGCTGATCCTTCTTCAATATGCCCTTCAGCAACATGCAGTGTTTCCTTGATTGAATTAGCTCTCACACAAATATTGGCGTCTAGAGCCTTTGCATTGAGGGCTATCTGAAACGGCTGTGGCGCTGAAGTTGCCTGTGAATGTGGAGTTGGTGGCATGTGAAACCCGCATGTGGAGCATTCGTTTGTGTGGGATGCTCTACCAGGTTCATTCCTACATAATGCTCTCAAGGGCACTAAGCATAGAGTGTGAAAACTGAGTTTCCTTGAGAGCTGCTTGGAGCCTGATGGTGTGTGAAGTTAGTGAGCCAAATGGAGTTGTTCTCCCACAAGAACCACTCGGCTGATCCTTCTTCAATATGCCCTTCACCAACATGCAGTGTTTCCTTGATTGAATTAGCTCTCACACCAATCTTTGCGTCTAGAGCCTTTGCATTGAGGGCTATCTGAAAACGGCTGTGGCGCTGAAGTTGCCTGTGAATGTGGAGTTGGTGGCATGTGAAACCCGCATGTGGAGCATTCGTTTGTGTGGGATGCTCACCAAGCTTCATTTCAGTCCTAGGCACTCAAAGGGCACTAAGCATAGAGTGTGAAAACCTGAGTTTCCTTGAGAGCTGCTTGGAAGCCTGATGGTGTGTGAAGTTAGTGAGCCAAATGGAGTTGTTCTCCCACAAGAACCACTCGGCTGATCCTTCTTCAATATGCCCTTCACCAACATGCAGTGTTTCCTTGATTGAATTAGCTCTCACACCAATATTTGCATCTAGAGCCTTTGCATTGAGGGCTATCTGAAAACGGCTGTGGCGCTGAAGTTGCCTGTGAATGTGGAGTTGGTGGCATGTGAAACCCGCATGTGGAGCATTCATTTATGTGGGATTCTCACCAAGCTTCATTTCAGTCCTAGGCACTCAAAGGGCACTAAGCATAGAGTGTGAAAACTGAGTTTCCTTGAGAGCTGCTTGGAAGCCTGATGGTGTGTGAAGTTAGTGAGCCAAATGGAGTTGTTCTCCCACAAGAACCACTCGGCTGATCCTTCTTCAATATGCCCTTCACCAACATGCAGTGTTTCCTTGATTGAATTAGCTCTCACACCAATATTTGCGTCTAGAGCCTTTGCATTGAGGGCTATCTGAAAATGGCTGTGGCGCTGAAGTTGCCTGTGAATGTGGAGTTGTTGGCATGTGTAACCCGCATGTGGAGCATTCGTTTATGTGGGATGCTCTACCAGGTTCATTCCTAGATAATGCACTCAAAGGGCACTAAGCATAGAGTGTGAAAACTGAGTTCCTTGAGAGCTGCTTGGAAGCCTGATGGTGTGTGAAGTTAGTGAGCCAAATGGAGTTGTTCTGCCACAAGAACCACTCGGCTGATCCTTCTTCAATATGCCCTTCAGCAACATGCAGTGTTTCCTTGATTGAATTAGCTCTCACACCAATATTTGCATCCAGAGCCTTTGCATTGAGGGCTATCTGAAAACGGCTGTGGCGCTGAAGTTGCCTGTGAATGTGGAGTTGGTGGCATGTGAAACCCGCATGTGGAGCATTCGTTTATGTGGATGCTCTACCAGGTTCATTCCTAGATAATGCACTCAAAGGGCACTAAGCATAGAGTGTGAAAACTGAGTTTCCTTGAGAGCTGCTTGGAAGCCTGATGGTGTGTGAAGTTAGTGAGCAAATGGAGTTGTTCTCCCACAAGAACCACTCGGCTGATCCTTCTTCAATATGCCCTTCAGCAACATGCAGTGTTTCCTTGATTGAATTAGCTCTCACACCAATATTTGCGTCTAGAGCCTTTGCATTGAGGGCTATCTGAAAACGGCTGTGGCGCTGAAGTTGCCTGTGAATGTGGAGTTGGTGGCATGTGAAACCCGCATGTGGAGCATTCGTTTGTGTGGGATGCTCTACCAGGTTCATTTCAGTCCTAGCCATACAAACGGCACTAAGCATAGAGCGTGAAAACTGAGTTTCCTTGAGAGCTGCTTGGAAGCCTGATGGTGTGTGAAGTTAGTGAGCCAAATGGAGTTGTTCTCCCACAAGAACCACTCTGCTGATCCTTCTTCAATATGCCCTTCAGCAACATGCAGTGTTTCCTTGATTGAATTAGCTCTCACACCAATATTTGCGTCTAGAGCCTTTGCATTGAGGGCTATCTGAAAACGGCAGTGGCGCTGAAGTTGCCTGTGAATGTGGAGTTGGTGGCATGTGAAACCCGCATGTGGAGCATTCGTTTGTGTGGGATGCTGACCAAG